>NC_136072.1:451253710-451261210 GCF_964261635.1 Lissotriton helveticus | reverse complement strand
CATCCGGTCGCCCCGTGCCCCCACGAAGGAGGGAGCGGGTGCCCGGGGCATGGCGGGCCGGAGGCCCGGGGCCCCAGCCGGGCCACAGCCATGGAGGCTGCCAGGGGCCGGCGGGCCCTCCGACCCGGGGCCCGCTTACACCTTGACAAGCAGGGGAGGCCTGCAAGGGACCGACGGACCCCTGTCCTGGGCCCTGGGTGGAGCGGCAGCCCGGGGGACCGGGCCCAGGGCCGGAGCGCCCGACCCGGGGCCCCGACCGGGCCCCTGGACCCAGCCGGGGCTCCCAGGCCCGGAGGCACAGGGGAAGCCTCCCCGGGCCCGCCGGACCCCGTCCCGGGCACCCTGCCCCGCGGCAGGACCCAGGACGGAGCCCGGGGTGGGGAGGCCACCCTCCCCGGGGCCCTCAGGGGCCCCGGATGGAGCTCCTGAACACAGACAAGCAAGGGGAGGCTCCCCGGGCACATCGGAACCCCTTTCCGGGCCCTTGGCAGTGCGGCAGGCTGGGAGACAGGGCCCAGGGCCTGAGCACCCGACCCGGGGCCCGCCCGGGCCCCTGGACCCAGCCGGGGCTCCCAAGCCCGGAGGCGCATGGGACGCCTCCCCGGTCCCTCCGGACCCCGTCCCGGGCACCCTGCCACGCAGCAGGACCAAGGACAGAGCCCGGGGTGGGGAGGCCGCCCTCCCCGGGCCCTCAGGGGCCCTAGCCACTGCTCCTGAACCCAGCCAAGCAAGGGGAGGCTCCCCGGGCACACCGGAACCCCTTCCCGGGCCCTTGGCAGTGCGGCAGGCTGGGAGACAGGGCCCAGGGCCGGAGAAACCAACCCGGGGCCCGGCCGGGCCCCTGGACGCAGCCGGGGCTCCCAAGCCCGGAGGTGCATGGGACGCCTCCCCGGTCCCTCCGGACCCCGTCCCGGGCACCCTGCCACGCAGCAGGACCAAGGACAGAGACCGGGGTGGGGAGGCCGCCCTCCCCGGGCCCTCAGGGGCCCTAGCCACTGCTCCTGAACCCAGCCAAGCAAGGGGAGGCTCCCCGGGCACATCGGAACCCCTTCCCGGGCCCTTGGCAGTGCGGCACGCTGGGAGACAGGGCCCAGGGCCGGAGAAACCGACCCGGGGCCCGGCCGGGCCCCTGGACGCAGCCGGGGCTCCCAAGCCCGGAGGTGCATGGGACGCCTCCCCGGTCCCTCCGGACCCCGTCCCGGGCACCCTGCCACGCAGCAGGACCAAGGACAGAGCCCGGGGTGGGGAGGCCACCCTCCCCGGGCCCTCAGGGGCCCTAGCCACTGCTCCTGAACCCCGCCAAGCAAGGGGAGGCTCCCCGGGCACACCGGAACCCCTTCCCGGGCCCTTGGCAGTGCGGCAGGCTGGGTGACAGGGCCCAGGGCCGGAGAAACCGACCCGGGGCCCGGCCGGGCCCCTGGACGCAGCCGGGGCTCCCAAGCCCGGAGGTGCATGGGATGCCTCCCCGGTCCCTCCGGACCCCGTCCCGGGCACCCTGCCACGCAGCAGGACCAAGGACAGAGCCCGGGGTGGGGAGGCCGCCCTCCCCGGGCCCTCAGGGGCCCTAGCCACTGCTCCTGAACCCAGCCAAGCAAGGGGAGGCTCCCCGGGCACATCGGAACCCCTTCCCGGGCCCTTGGCAGTGCGGCAGGCTGGGAGACAGGGCCCAGGGCCGGAGAAACCGACCCGGGGCCCGGCCGGGCCCCTGGACGCAGCCGGGGCTCCCAAGCCCGGAGGTGCATGGGACGCCTCCCCGGTCCCTCCGGACCCCGTCCCGGGAACCCTGCCACGCAGCAGGACCAAGGACAGAGCCCGGGGTGGGGAGGCCGCCCTCCCCGGGCCCTCAGGGGCCCTAGCCACTGCTCCTGAACCCAGCCAAGCAAGGGGAGGCTCCCCGGGCACACCGGAACCCCTTTCCGGGCCCTTGGCAGTGCGGCAGGCTGGGAGACAGGGCCCAGGGCCGTGGCACCCGACCCGGGGCCCGGCCGGGCCCCTGGACCCAGCCTGGGCTCCCAAGCCCGGAGGCGCAGGGGAAGCCTCCCCGGGCCCTCCAGGACCCCGTCCCGGGCACCCTGCCACGCAGCAGGACCAAGGACAGCGCCCGGGATGGGGAGGCCGCCCTCCCCTGGACCTCAGGCCTTCCATGTCAGCCCGGCAATCTGGTCGCCCCATTGGAAAGCATTGCGCGCTACTATTGCAAACACATTATCTACCGGACTTGCTCTAGATGGCGCTCCAACATAAGGAATGTACCAACACCTTCCCTACTGGAATTGTGACGAGCAGGAGCCGTCATTAGCACTGAAGGGGCTAGTATATCAACACTTTCCCTCCTGTTGCGCAGGTTGGAGTTTGAAAAATAGATTGTATTATGCCTTTAGTTTGTGTGTCCTCTAGATCAAGTTGATCTACTGACTTGCGATGCCAAGGCATCTCGCTGTAAAGGAATGCGATGTCACAGCATGCATTTGTGCATTCGAATAGATGGCCGCCTATAACCCCTTCGCTGCGGCGGGTTTTCAAATGGGTTTGGGCATGGAGCTGCCCGGGACCCGTGGAGCCCGTCCTGGGCACTCTGACCTGCTGTTGGCCCGGGGGGGAGGACTGCCCGGGACCCGTGGAGCCCGTCCTGGGCACTCTGACAAGCTGTTGGCCCGGGGAAGGGAGCCCCAGACGACCGGGACCCGTGGAGCCCGTCCTGGGCACTCCTGTATGCCGTTGGCCCAGGGAAGGGAGCCCCGGACGTCCGGGTCCCGTGGAACTCGTCCTGGGCACTCTGACATGCCGCTGGCCCGGGGAAGGGTGCCCCGGACGCCCGGGGCCCGTAGCCCGTCCTGGGCACTCGGACAAGCCGTTGGCCCGGGGAAGGGAGCCCTGGACGCCCGGGACCCGTGGAGCCCGTCCTGGGCACTCTGGAATGCTTTGGCCCGGGGAAGGGAGCCCCGTGGAACTGGTCCTGGGCACTTTTACATGCCGTCGGCCTGGAGGTGGGTGCCCTGGACGCCCGGGGGAGGCCTGCCCGGGACCCGTGGAGCCCTTCCCGGGTACTTTGCCAATGCCGTTGGCCTCATAGAGATGGTTGCCCCGGACGCGTCCGGGGGAGGCCTGCGCGGGACCCATGGAGCCCGTCCTGGGCATTGAGCCATGCCGTTGGCCTGCAGATGGGAGCCCCGGACGCCCGGGGGAGGACTGCCCGGTACCCGTGGATCCCGTCCTGGGCTCTTTGACATGCCGTCGGCCTGGAGGTGGGTGCCCCGGACGCCCGGGGGAAGCTGCCCGGGACCCATGGATCCCGTCCTGGGCTCTTTGACATGCCGTCGGCCTGGAGGTGGGAGCCCGGGAGCGGGCTGCCCGGGACCCATGGAGCCCGTCCTGGACACTTTGACATGCCGTCGGCCTGGAGGAGGGTGCCCGGGACGCCCGTGGGAAGCCTGGTCGGGACCCGTGGAGCCCTTCCCGGGTACTTTGCCAATGCCGTTGGCCTCCTGGAGATGTGTGCCCCGAACGCCCGGGGGGAGGGCTGCCCGGGGCCCGTGGAGCCCGCCCTGGGCACTTTGACATGCCTTCGTCCTGGAGGTGGGAGCCCCGGACGCCCGGGGGAGGGCTGCCCGGGACCCATGGAGCCCTTCCCGGTTACTCTGCCATCCCGTTGGCCTCCTGGAGATGGGTGCCCCGGACGCCCGGGGGAGGTCTGTCCGGGGCCCATGGAGCCCGTCCTGGGCAGTGTGACATGCCGTCGGCCTGGAGGTGGGAGCCCCGGACGCCCGGGGGAGGGCTACCCGGGACCCATGGAGCCCTTCCCGGTTACTCTGCCATCCCGTTGGCCTCCTGGAGATGGGTGCCCCGGACGCCCGGGGGAGGTCTGTCCGGGGCCCATGGAGCCCGTCCTGGGCAGTGTGACATGCCGTCGGCCTGGAGGTGGGAGCCCCGGACGCCCGGGGGAAGGCTGCCCGGGACCCGTGGAGCCCTTCCCGGTTACTCTGCCATCCCGTTGGCCTCCTGGAGATGGGTGCCCCGGACGCCCGGGGGAGGTCTGTCCGGGGCCCATGGAGCCCGTCCTGGGCAGTGTGACATGCCGTCGGCCTGGAGGTGGGAGCCCCATACGCCCGGGGGAAGGCTGCCCGGGACCCGTGGAGCCCTTCCCGGTTACTCTGCCATCCCGTTGGCCTCCTGGAGATGGGTGCCCCGGAAAGCCCGGGGGAGGTCTGTCCGGGGCCCATGGAGCCCGTCCTGGGCAGTGTGACATGCCGTCGGCCTGGAGGTGGGAGCCCCGGACGCCCGGGGGAAGGCTGCCCGGGACCCGTGGAGCCCTTCCCGGGTACTCTGCCATCCCGTTGGCCTCCTGGAGATGGGTGCCCCGGACGCCCGGGGGAGGTCTGTCCGGGGCCCATGGAGCCCGTCCTGGGCAGTGTGACATGCCGTCGGCCTGGAGGTGGGAGCCCCGGACGCCCGGGGGAGGGCTGCCCGGGACCCATGGAGCCCTTCCCGGTTACTCTGCCATCCCGTTGGCCTCCTGGAGATGGGTGCCCCGGACGCCCGGGGGAGGTCTGTCCGGGGCCCATGGAGCCCGTCCTGGGCAGTGTGACATGCCGTCGGCCTGGAGGTGGGAGCCCCGGACGCCCGGGGGAAGGCTGCCCGGGACCCGTGGAGCCCTTCCCGGTTACTCTGCCATCCCGTTGGCCTCCTGGAGATGGGTGCCCCGGAAAGCCCGGGGGAGGTCTGTCCGGGGCCCATGGAGCCCGTCCTGGGCAGTGTGACATGCCGTCGGCCTGGAGGTGGGAGCCCCATACGCCCGGGGGAAGGCTGCCCGGGACCCGTGGAGCCCTTCCCGGTTACTCTGCCATCCCGTTGGCCTCCTGGAGATGGGTGCCCCGGAAAGCCCGGGGGAGGTCTGTCCGGGGCCCATGGAGCCCGTCCTGGGCAGTGTGACATGCCGTCGGCCTGGAGGTGGGAGCCCCGGACGCCCGGGGGAAGGCTGCCCGGGACCCGTGGAGCCCTTCCCGGGTACTTTGCCATCCCGTTGGCCTCCTGGAGATGGGTGCCCCGGACGCCCGGGGGGAGGTCTGTCCGGGGCCCATGGAGCCCGTCCTGGGCAGTGTGACATGCCGTCGGCCTGGAGGTGGGAGCCCCGGACGCCCGGGGGAAGGCTGCCCGGGACCCGTGGAGCCCTT
This sequence comes from Lissotriton helveticus, assembly GCF_964261635.1. Lineage (NCBI taxonomy): Eukaryota > Metazoa > Chordata > Amphibia > Caudata > Salamandridae > Lissotriton > Lissotriton helveticus. Next base: position 451,256,039 of record NC_136072.1, on the reverse strand, counting down.
CCCGGGTACTTTGCCATCCCATTGGCCTCCTGGAGATGGGTGCCCCGGACGCCCAGGGGCGGTCTGTCCGGGACACGTGGAGCCCGTCCTGGGCATTGAGCCATGCCGTTGGCCCGGAGAATGGAGCCCCCAGACGCCCGGGGGAGGTGTTGCCCAGGCATATCTCATCTGGTCCCCCCGGGCAGAGAACCACCAGCCCTGGAGAGGTGTCCGGGCGTACCCTGCCCCTAGTAATCCGGAGGGAAATTACCCCCCTTTCTTGCAATCCGTGCACGCGAGGTGACAGAGGGGACCCAAGGCGTAAAAGAACCCGACCTCATGGAGCCCTAGCTGGGATCCGGGAGGCGAATGGCACCTCATCGGGACTTCCAGGGAAGCCCAGCCATCTGGTCGCCCCATTGGAAAGCATCGCGGGCGACCAGATGGCCGGGATCGAAAGGACTCCCAGCTCCCCATCCATCCCAAGCCTTCGCGGTAGGTTTCCTGACTTCCTGCCCACGCAAGGCAGGGCTCTTGGACCCCGGCTGGGCCTCAGGCGCAGGTTGGACCACCGGAGCTCTAGGGCCCGGACGACCTGGGGGGAGGAATGCCCGGGACCCGTGGAGCCCGTCCTGGGTACTTTGACATGCCGTCGGCCTGGAGGTGGGTGCCCCGGACGCCCGGGGGAAGCTGCCCGGGACCCATGGAGCCCGTCCTGGGTACTTTGACATTCCGTCGGCCTGGAGGTGGGAGCCCCGGATGCCCGGGGAGAGGTCTGCCCGGGACCCATGGAGCCCGTCCTGGGTACTTTGCCTATGCCGTTGGCCTCATGGAGACGGGTGTCCCAGACGCCCGGGGGAGGACTGTCCCAGACTCATGGAGCCCGTTCTGGGCACTTTGACATGCCGTCTGCCTGGAGGTGGGAGCCCCGGACGCCCGGGGGAGGGCTGCCCGGGACCCATGGAGCCCGAACCGGGCACGCTGCCATGCCGTCAGCCTGGATGGAGCCCCGGACGTCCGGGGTACGAGTGACCGGGACGCATGGAGCCCGTCCTGGGCACTTTTCCGTGCCTTCGGCCTGGAGCCCCCAGACACCCAGGGGAGGGCCACCGTGAAAACCATGGAGCCCGACCCGGGCACTCTGCCATACCGTCAGCCTAGATGGAGCCCCGGACGCCCAGGGGACGAATGCCCGGGACGCATGGAGCCCGTCCTGGGCACTTTTCCATGCATTCGGCCTGGAGCCCCCAGACACCCAGGGGAGGACATCCCTGGAAACCATGGATCACGACCCGGGCACTCTGCCATGCCGTCAGCCTGGATGGAGCCCCGGACGCGCGGGGGATGAATGCCCGGGACGCATGGAGCCTGTCCTGGGCACTTTTCCATGCCGTCAGCCTGGATGGAGCCCCGGACGCCCGGGTGACGACTGCCCAGGAGCCATGGAGCCCGTCCTGGGCAATTTGACATGCGGTTGGCCTGGAGGAAGGAAGCCCCGGGTGGCCTAGGGAGGTGTTGCCCAGGCATAGCCCATCTGGTCCCCATGGCAGAGAACCGCCAGCCTCGGAGGGGTGTCCGGGCGTACCCTTCTCCCTAGCAATCCGGAGGAAAATTACCCCCTTTTCTTGTAATCTGTGCACGCGAGGTGACAGAGGGGACCCAAGGCGCGAATGTACCCGACCTCCTGGAGCCCTCGCTGGGATCCGGGCGGCGAATGGCACCTCATCGGGACTTCCAGGGAAGTTCGGCCATCTGGTCGCCCTTATAGGAAAGCGTTGCGGGCGACCAGATGCCCGAGGGGATCCGGGCGACCAGATGGCCGAGGGAATCTGGGCGATCAGATGGCTGGACACGGAAGTGAAGCCGCCTGGACTCTCCCGACCCTGTCCCTGTCCCCGTCCCCGTCCCGGGACGAATGCCCGGGACGCATGGAGCCCGTCCTGGGCACTTTTCCATGCCTTCGGCCTGGAGCCCCCAGACACCCAGGGGAGGACCACCGTGAAAACCATGGAGCCCGACCCGGGCACTCTGCTATACCGTCAGCCTGGATTGAGCCCCGGACGCCCGGGGGACGAATTCCCGGGACGCATGGAGCCCGTCCTGGGCACTTTTCCATGCCTTCGGCCTGGAGCCCCCAGACACCCAGGGGAGGACCACCGTGAAAACCATGGAGCCCGACCCGGGCACTCTGCCATACCGTCAGCTTGGATGGAGCCCCGGACGCCCGGGGGACGAATGCCCGGGACGCATGGAGCCCGTCCTGGGCACTTTTCCATGCCGCCGGGGTGGATGGAGCCCCGGGCGCCCAGGGGACGACTGCCCAAGAGCCATGGAGCCCGTCCTGGGCAAT
>NC_136072.1:451233710-451241210 GCF_964261635.1 Lissotriton helveticus | reverse complement strand
AAACCAACCCGGGGCCCGGCCGGGCCCCTGGACGCAGCCGGGGCTCCCAAGCCCGGAGGTGCATGGGACGCCTCCCCGGTCCCTCCGGACCCCGTCCCGGGCACCCTGCCACGCAGCAGGACCAAGGACAGAGACCGGGGTGGGGAGGCCGCCCTCCCCGGGCCCTCAGGGGCCCTAGCCACTGCTCCTGAACCCAGCCAAGCAAGGGGAGGCTCCCCGGGCACATCGGAACCCCTTCCCGGGCCCTTGGCAGTGCGGCACGCTGGGAGACAGGGCCCAGGGCCGGAGAAACCGACCCGGGGCCCGGCCGGGCCCCTGGACGCAGCCGGGGCTCCCAAGCCCGGAGGTGCATGGGACGCCTCCCCGGTCCCTCCGGACCCCGTCCCGGGCACCCTGCCACGCAGCAGGACCAAGGACAGAGCCCGGGGTGGGGAGGCCACCCTCCCCGGGCCCTCAGGGGCCCTAGCCACTGCTCCTGAACCCCGCCAAGCAAGGGGAGGCTCCCCGGGCACATCGGAACCCCTTCCCGGGCCCTTGGCAGTGCGGCAGGCTGGGAGACAGGGCCCAGGGCCGGAGAAACCGACCCGGGGCCCGGCCGGGCCCCTGGACGCAGCCGGGGCTCCCAAGCCCGGAGGTGCATGGGACGCCTCCCCGGTCCCTCCGGACCCCGTCCCGGGCACCCTGCCACGCAGCAGGACCAAGGACAGAGCCCGGGGTGGGGAGGCCGCCCTCCCCGGGCCCTCAGGGGCCCTAGCCACTGCTCCTGAACCCAGCCAAGCAAGGGGAGGCTCCCCGGGCACACCGGAACCCCTTTCCGGGCCCTTGGCAGTGCGGCAGGCTGGGAGACAGGGCCCAGGGCCGTGGCACCCGACCCGGGGCCCGGCCGGGCCCCTGGACCCAGCCTGGGCTCCCAAGCCCGGAGGCGCAGGGGAAGCCTCCCCGGGCCCTCCAGGACCCCGTCCCGGGCACCCTGCCACGCAGCAGGACCAAGGACAGCGCCCGGGATGGGGAGGCCGCCCTCCCCTGGACCTCAGGCCTTCCATGTCAGCCCGGCAATCTGGTCGCCCCATTGGAAAGCATTGCGCGCTACTATTGCAAACACATTATCTACCGGACTTGCTCTAGATGGCGCTCCAACATAAGGAATGTACCAACACCTTCCCTACTGGAATCGTGACGAGCAGGAGCCGTCATTAGCACTGAAGGGGCTAGTATATCAACACTTTCCCTCCTGTTGCGCAGGTTGGAGTTTGAAAAATAGATTGTATTATGCCTTTAGTTTGTGTGTCCTCTAGATCAAGTTGATCTACTGACTTGCGATGCCAAGGCATCTCGCTGTAAAGGAATGCGATGTCACAGCATGCATTTGTGCATTCGAATAGATGGCCGCCTATAACCCCTTCGCTGCGGCGGGTTTTCAAATGGGTTTGGGCATGGAGCTGCCCGGGACCCGTGGAGCCCGTCCTGGGCACTCTGACCTGCTGTTGGCCCAGGGGGGAGGACTGCCCGGGACCCGTGGAGCCCGTCCTGGGCACTCTGACAAGCTGTTGGCCCGGGGAAGGGAGCCCCAGACGACCGGGACCCGTGGAGCCCGTCCTGGGCACTCCTGTATGCCGTTGGCCCGGGGAAGGGAGCCCCGGACGTCCGGGTCCCGTGGAACTCGTCCTGGGCACTCTGACATGCCGCTGGCCCGGGGAAGGGTGCCCCGGACGCCCGGGGCCCGTAGCCCGTCCTGGGCACTCGGACAAGCCGTTGGCCCGGGGAAGGGAGCCCTGGACGCCCGGGACCCGTGGAGCCCGTCCTGGGCACTCTGGAATGCTTTGGCCCGGGGAAGGGAGCCCCGTGGAACTGGTCCTGGGCACTTTTACATGCCGTCGGCCTGGAGGTGGGTGCCCTGGACGCCCGGGGGAGGCCTGCCCGGGACCCGTGGAGCCCTTCCCGGGTACTTTGCCAATGCCGTTGGCCTCATAGAGATGGTTGCCCCGGACGCGTCCGGGGGAGGCCTGCGCGGGACCCATGGAGCCCGTCCTGGGCATTGAGCCATGCCGTTGGCCTGCAGATGGGAGCCCCGGACGCCCGGGGGAGGACTGCCCGGTACCCGTGGATCCCGTCCTGGGCTCTTTGACATGCCGTCGGCCTGGAGGTGGGTGCCCCGGACGCCCGGGGGAAGCTGCCCGGGACCCATGGATCCCGTCCTGGGCTCTTTGACATGCCGTCGGCCTGGAGGTGGGAGCCCGGGAGCGGGCTGCCCGGGACCCATGGAGCCCGTCCTGGACACTTTGACATGCCGTCGGCCTGGAGGAGGGTGCCCGGGACGCCCGTGGGAAGCCTGGTCGGGACCCGTGGAGCCCTTCCCGGGTACTTTGCCAATGCCGTTGGCCTCCTGGAGATGTGTGCCCCGAACGCCCGGGGGGAGGGCTGCCCGGGGCCCGTGGAGCCCGCCCTGGGCACTTTGACATGCCTTCGTCCTGGAGGTGGGAGCCCCGGACGCCCGGGGGAGGGCTGCCCGGGACCCATGGAGCCCTTCCCGGTTACTCTGCCATCCCGTTGGCCTCCTGGAGATGGGTGCCCCGGACGCCCGGGGGAGGTCTGTCCGGGGCCCATGGAGCCCGTCCTGGGCAGTGTGACATGCCGTCGGCCTGGAGGTGGGAGCCCCGGACGCCCGGGGGAGGGCTGCCCGGGACCCATGGAGCCCTTCCCGGTTACTCTGCCATCCCGTTGGCCTCCTGGAGATGGGTGCCCCGGACGCCCGGGGGAGGTCTGTCCGGGGCCCATGGAGCCCGTCCTGGGCAGTGTGACATGCCGTCGGCCTGGAGGTGGGAGCCCCATACGCCCGGGGGAAGGCTGCCCGGGACCCGTGGAGCCCTTCCCGGTTACTCTGCCATCCCGTTGGCCTCCTGGAGATGGGTGCCCCGGAAAGCCCGGGGGAGGTCTGTCCGGGGCCCATGGAGCCCGTCCTGGGCAGTGTGACATGCCGTCGGCCTGGAGGTGGGAGCCCCGGACGCCCGGGGGAAGGCTGCCCGGGACCCGTGGAGCCCTTCCCGGGTACTCTGCCATCCCGTTGGCCTCCTGGAGATGGGTGCCCCGGACGCCCGGGGGAGGTCTGTCCGGGGCCCATGGAGCCCGTCCTGGGCAGTGTGACATGCCGTCGGCCTGGAGGTGGGAGCCCCGGACGCCCGGGGGAGGGCTGCCCGGGACCCATGGAGCCCTTCCCGGTTACTCTGCCATCCCGTTGGCCTCCTGGAGATGGGTGCCCCGGACGCCCGGGGGAGGTCTGTCCGGGGCCCATGGAGCCCGTCCTGGGCAGTGTGACATGCCGTCGGCCTGGAGGTGGGAGCCCCGGACGCCCGGGGGAAGGCTGCCCGGGACCCGTGGAGCCCTTCCCGGTTACTCTGCCATCCCGTTGGCCTCCTGGAGATGGGTGCCCCGGAAAGCCCGGGGGAGGTCTGTCCGGGGCCCATGGAGCCCGTCCTGGGCAGTGTGACATGCCGTCGGCCTGGAGGTGGGAGCCCCATACGCCCGGGGGAAGGCTGCCCGGGACCCGTGGAGCCCTTCCCGGTTACTCTGCCATCCCGTTGGCCTCCTGGAGATGGGTGCCCCGGAAAGCCCGGGGGAGGTCTGTCCGGGGCCCATGGAGCCCGTCCTGGGCAGTGTGACATGCCGTCGGCCTGGAGGTGGGAGCCCCGGACGCCCGGGGGAAGGCTGCCCGGGACCCGTGGAGCCCTTCCCGGGTACTTTGCCATCCCGTTGGCCTCCTGGAGATGGGTGCCCCGGACGCCCGGGGGGAGGTCTGTCCGGGGCCCATGGAGCCCGTCCTGGGCAGTGTGACATGCCGTCGGCCTGGAGGTGGGAGCCCCGGACGCCCGGGGGAAGGCTGCCCGGGACCCGTGGAGCCCTTCCCGGGTACTTTGCCATCCCATTGGCCTCCTGGAGATGGGTGCCCCGGACGCCCAGGGGCGGTCTGTCCGGGACACGTGGAGCCCGTCCTGGGCATTGAGCCATGCCGTTGGCCCGGAGAATGGAGCCCCCAGACGCCCGGGGGAGGTGTTGCCCAGGCATATCTCATCTGGTCCCCCCGGGCAGAGAACCACCAGCCCTGGAGAGGTGTCCGGGCGTACCCTGCCCCTAGTAATCCGGAGGGAAATTACCCCCCTTTCTTGCAATCCGTGCACGCGAGGTGACAGAGGGGACCCAAGGCGTAAAAGAACCCGACCTCATGGAGCCCTAGCTGGGATCCGGGAGGCGAATGGCACCTCATCGGGACTTCCAGGGAAGCCCAGCCATCTGGTCGCCCCATTGGAAAGCATCGCGGGCGACCAGATGGCCGGGATCGAAAGGACTCCCAGCTCCCCATCCATCCCAAGCCTTCGCGGTAGGTTTCCTGACTTCCTGCCCACGCAAGGCAGGGCTCTTGGACCCCGGCTGGGCCTCAGGCGCAGGTTGGACCACCGGAGCTCTAGGGCCCGGACGACCTGGGGGGAGGAATGCCCGGGACCCGTGGAGCCCGTCCTGGGTACTTTGACATGCCGTCGGCCTGGAGGTGGGTGCCCCGGACGCCCGGGGGAAGCTGCCCGGGACCCATGGAGCCCGTCCTGGGTACTTTGACATTCCGTCGGCCTGGAGGTGGGAGCCCCGGATGCCCGGGGAGAGGTCTGCCCGGGACCCATGGAGCCCGTCCTGGGTACTTTGCCTATGCCGTTGGCCTCATGGAGACGGGTGTCCCAGACGCCCGGGGGAGGACTGTCCCAGACTCATGGAGCCCGTCCTGGGCACTTTGACATGCCGTCTGCCTGGAGGTGGGAGCCCCGGACGCCCGGGGGAGGGCTGCCCGGGACCCATGGAGCCCGAACCGGGCACGCTGCCATGCCGTCAGCCTGGATGGAGCCCCGGACGTCCGGGGTACGAGTGACCGGGACGCATGGAGCCCGTCCTGGGCACTTTTCCGTGCCTTCGGCCTGGAGCCCCCAGACACCCAGGGGAGGGCCACCGTGAAAACCATGGAGCCCGACCCGGGCACTCTGCCATACCGTCAGCCTAGATGGAGCCCCGGACGCCCAGGGGACGAATGCCCGGGACGCATGGAGCCCGTCCTGGGCACTTTTCCATGCATTCAGCCTGGAGCCCCCAGACACCCAGGGGAGGACATCCCTGGAAACCATGGATCACGACCCGGGCACTCTGCCATGCCGTCAGCCTGGATGGAGCCCCGGACGCGCGGGGGATGAATGCCCGGGACGCATGGAGCCTGTCCTGGGCACTTTTCCATGCCGTCAGCCTGGATGGAGCCCCGGACGCCCGGGTGACGACTGCCCAGGAGCCATGGAGCCCGTCCTGGGCAATTTGACATGCGGTTGGCCTGGAGGAAGGAAGCCCCGGGTGGCCTAGGGAGGTGTTGCCCAGGCATAGCCCATCTGGTCCCCATGGCAGAGAACCGCCAGCCTCGGAGGGGTGTCCGGGCGTACCCTTCTCCCTAGCAATCCGGAGGAAAATTACCCCCTTTTCTTGTAATCTGTGCACGCGAGGTGACAGAGGGGACCCAAGGCGCGAATGTACCCGACCTCCTGGAGCCCTCGCTGGGATCCGGGCGGCGAATGGCACCTCATCGGGACTTCCAGGGAAGTTCGGCCATCTGGTCGCCCTTATAGGAAAGCGTTGCGGGCGACCAGATGCCCGAGGGGATCCGGGCGACCAGATGGCCGAGGGAATCTGGGCGATCAGATGGCTGGACACGGAAGTGAAGCCGCCTGGACTCTCCCGACCCTGTCCCTGTCCCCGTCCCCGTCCCGGGACGAATGCCCGGGACGCATGGAGCCCGTCCTGGGCACTTTTCCATGCCTTCGGCCTGGAGCCCCCAGACACCCAGGGGAGGACCACCGTGAAAACCATGGAGCCCGACCCGGGCACTCTGCTATACCGTCAGCCTGGATTGAGCCCCGGACGCCCGGGGGACGAATGCCCGGGACGCATGGAGCCCGTCCTGGGCACTTTTCCATGCCTTCGGCCTGGAGCCCCCAGACACCCAGGGGAGGACCACCGTGAAAACCATGGAGCCCGACCCGGGCACTCTGCCATACCGTCAGCTTGGATGGAGCCCCGGACGCCCGGGGGACGAATGCCCGGGACGCATGGAGCCCGTCCTGGGCACTTTTCCATGCCGCCGGGGTGGATGGAGCCCCGGGCGCCCAGGGGACGACTGCCCAAGAGCCATGGAGCCCGTCCTGGGCAATTTGACATGCCGTCGGCCTGGCGGAAGGAAGCCACGGGTGGCCTAGGGAGGTGTTACCCAGGCATAGCCTATCTGGTCCCCATGGCAGAGAACCACCAGCCTTGGAGGGGCGTCCGGGCGTACCCTGTCCCTAGTAATCCGGAGGGAAAATACCCTCCTTTCTTGTAAACTCTGCACGCGAGGTGACAGAGGGGACCCAAAGCGTGAAAGTACCCGACCTCCTGGAGCCCTCGCTGGGATCTGGGAGGCAAATGGCACCTCATCGGGACTTCCAGGGAAGTTCGGCCATCTGGTCGTCGCATTTGTGGAGCCCTGGGAGAGAACTGGGGCTCGGCAGGGCCAGGGTGCCAGCAGGTCCCAGTCTGCCAGGTCACCAGGTCTGGGGATATGCTGCCCATGCGCTGCCGGGGCCCGGGCATGACCTCCGGTGGGCCCTCAGGTGCGTCAGTCCGGCACGGGGAGGCTCTGAACCTGCTTGGCTGGGGCCAGGGCTCCACAAATCCACTCGCCCGCTCGACCGGGGCCTAAACGGCATCCGGCTCATGGCGGGCTTGGGGCTTAGCTTCCAAACCCTACCCCCAGGCCAGGGAGAGCCTCTGCAGGCCCCGATGGTCCCCAGCGCCCGGAACCTCGGCTGGCTTGCAGGACGGGGGCTCCAGCACCCCGGGACCTGCCGGACAGAGTTCAAGCCCCAGGCACGGTCCCATGTTCCGAACCCTAGCCAGGCCGGGGAATGCCTCCCCAGGCCCAGAGGGATCCTAGCGCCCAGACCCTCGACTGCCTTGCAGGACAGGGGGCTCCAGCACCCTCGGGGCCTGCCAGATGGAGTTCATGCCCCGGGCCAGGTCCCAGCTTCCAAACCCTAGCCAGGCTGGGGAGAGCCTCCCCGGGCCCCGGTGGAGCCCCGTCCCCAGCGCCCGGACCCTCTGGTGGCCTGTGGGACGGGGGGCTTGCGCACCCCAGGGCCGGCCGGCCGGAGCACAAGCCCCAGGCCCGGTCCCACCTTCCGAACCCTAGCCAGGCTGGGGAGAGCCTCCCCTGGAACCGGTGGAGCACCGCCCCCAGCGCCCGGACCTTCTGATGGCCTGCGGGACGGGGGGCTCGCGCAACCCGGGGCTGGCCGGCTGGAGCTCAAGCCCCGGGCCCGGTCCCACCTTCCGAACCCTAGCCAGGCTGGGGAGAGAGAGCCTCCACGGGCACTGGTGGAGCCCCGTCCCCAGCACCCGGACCCTCTGGTGGCCTGCGGGACGGGGGGCTCGCGCAACCCGGGGCTG
>NC_136072.1:451216210-451223710 GCF_964261635.1 Lissotriton helveticus | reverse complement strand
GCCCCTGGGGGCCCCGGCGGGAGGGCCCGGGTCCTGCCTTCCCCTGATTCAGAATCGCCAGACCACACGGAGGTCTGACTGACCCTCTCCCTAGTAATCCGGAGGAAAATTACCCCCCTTTCTTGTAATCCGTGCACTAGAGGTGACAGAGGGGACCCAAGGCGCGAAAGTACCCGACCTCCTGGAGCCCTCGCTGGGATCCGGGAGGCAAATGGCACCTCATCGGGACTTCCAGGGAAGTTCGGCCATCTGGTCGCCCCCATTGGAAAGCATTGCGGGCGACCAGATGGCCGAGGCGATCCGGGAGACCAGATGGCCGAGGGGATCCTGGAGACCAGATGGCCGAGGGGATCCGGGAGACCAGATGGCCGAGGGGATCCGGGCGACCAGATGGCCGGGCACGAAAGGGACGCCATCCGGTCGCCCCGTGCCCCCACGAAGGAGGGAGCGGGTGCCCGGGGCATGGCGGGCCGGAGGCCCGGGGCCCCAGCCGGGCCACAGCCATGGAGGCTGCCAGGGGCCGGCGGGCCCTCCGACCCGGGGCCCGCTTACACCTTGACAAGCAGGGGAGGCCTGCAAGGGACCGACGGACCCCTGTCCTGGGCCCTGGGTGGAGCGGCAGCCCGGGGGACCGGGCCCAGGGCCGGAGCGCCCGACCCGGGGCCCCGACCGGGCCCCTGGACCCAGCCGGGGCTCCCAGGCCCGGAGGCACAGGGGAAGCCTCCCCGGGCCCGCCGGACCCCGTCCCGGGCACCCTGCCCCGCGGCAGGACCCAGGACGGAGCCCGGGGTGGGGAGGCCACCCTCCCCGGGGCCCTCAGGGGCCCCGGATGGAGCTCCTGAACACAGACAAGCAAGGGGAGGCTCCCCGGGCACATCGGAACCCCTTTCCGGGCCCTTGGCAGTGCGGCAGGCTGGGAGACAGGGCCCAGGGCCTGAGCACCCGACCCGGGGCCCGCCCGGGCCCCTGGACCCAGCCGGGGCTCCCAAGCCCGGAGGCGCATGGGACGCCTCCCCGGTCCCTCCGGACCCCGTCCCGGGCACCCTGCCACGCAGCAGGACCAAGGACAGAGCCCGGGGTGGGGAGGCCGCCCTCCCCGGGCCCTCAGGGGCCCTAGCCACTGCTCCTGAACCCAGCCAAGCAAGGGGAGGCTCCCCGGGCACACCGGAACCCCTTCCCGGGCCCTTGGCAGTGCGGCAGGCTGGGAGACAGGGCCCAGGGCCGGAGAAACCAACCCGGGGCCCGGCCGGGCCCCTGGACGCAGCCGGGGCTCCCAAGCCCGGAGGTGCATGGTACGCCTCCCCGGTCCCTCCGGACCCCGTCCCGGGCACCCTGCCACGCAGCAGGACCAAGGACAGAGACCGGGGTGGGGAGGCCGCCCTCCCCGGGCCCTCAGGGGCCCTAGCCACTGCTCCTGAACCCAGCCAAGCAAGGGGAGGCTCCCCGGGCACATCGGAACCCCTTCCCGGGCCCTTGGCAGTGCGGCACGCTGGGAGACAGGGCCCAGGGCCGGAGAAACCGACCCGGGGCCCGGCCGGGCCCCTGGACGCAGCCGGGGCTCCCAAGCCCGGAGGTGCATGGGACGCCTCCCCGGTCCCTCCGGACCCCGTCCCGGGCACCCTGCCACGCAGCAGGACCAAGGACAGAGCCCGGGGTGGGGAGGCCACCCTCCCCGGGCCCTCAGGGGCCCTAGCCACTGCTCCTGAACCCCGCCAAGCAAGGGGAGGCTCCCCGGGCACACCGGAACCCCTTCCCGGGCCCTTGGCAGTGCGGCAGGCTGGGTGACAGGGCCCAGGGCCGGAGAAACCGACCCGGGGCCCGGCCGGGCCCCTGGACGCAGCCGGGGCTCCCAAGCCCGGAGGTGCATGGGACGCCTCCCCGGTCCCTCCGGACCCCGTCCCGGGCACCCTGCCACGCAGCAGGACCAAGGACAGAGCCCGGGGTGGGGAGGCCGCCCTCCCCGGGCCCTCAGGGGCCCTAGCCACTGCTCCTGAACCCAGCCAAGCAAGGGGAGGCTCCCCGGGCACATCGGAACCCCTTCCCGGGCCCTTGGCAGTGCGGCAGGCTGGGAGACAGGGCCCAGGGCCGGAGAAACCGACCCGGGGCCCGGCCGGGCCCCTGGACGCAGCCGGGGCTCCCAAGCCCGGAGGTGCATGGGACGCCTCCCCGGTCCCTCCGGACCCCGTCCCGGGCACCCTGCCACGCAGCAGGACCAAGGACAGAGCCCGGGGTGGGGAGGCCGCCCTCCCCGGGCCCTCAGGGGCCCTAGCCACTGCTCCTGAACCCAGCCAAGCAAGGGGAGGCTCCCCGGGCACACCGGAACCCCTTTCCGGGCCCTTGGCAGTGCGGCAGGCTGGGAGACAGGGCCCAGGGCCGTGGCACCCGACCCGGGGCCCGGCCGGGCCCCTGGACCCAGCCTGGGCTCCCAAGCCCGGAGGCGCAGGGGAAGCCTCCCCGGGCCCTCCAGGACCCCGTCCCGGGCACCCTGCCACGCAGCAGGACCAAGGACAGCGCCCGGGATGGGGAGGCCGCCCTCCCCTGGACCTCAGGCCTTCCATGTCAGCCCGGCAATCTGGTCGCCCCATTGGAAAGCATTGCGCGCTACTATTGCAAACACATTATCTACCGGACTTGCTCTAGATGGCGCTCCAACATAAGGAATGTACCAACACCTTCCCTACTGGAATCGTGACGAGCAGGAGCCGTCATTAGCACTGAAGGGGCTAGTATATCAACACTTTCCCTCCTGTTGCGCAGGTTGGAGTTTGAAAAATAGATTGTATTATGCCTTTAGTTTGTGTGTCCTCTAGATCAAGTTGATCTACTGACTTGCGATGCCAAGGCATCTCGCTGTAAAGGAATGCGATGTCACAGCATGCATTTGTGCATTCGAATAGATGGCCGCCTATAACCCCTTCGCTGCGGCGGGTTTTCAAATGGGTTTGGGCATGGAGCTGCCCGGGACCCGTGCAGCCCGTCCTGGGCACTCTGACCTGCTGTTGGCCCGGGGGGGAGGACTGCCCGGGACCCGTGGAGCCCGTCCTGGGCACTCTGACAAGCTGTTGGCCCGGGGAAGGGAGCCCCAGACGACCGGGACCCGTGGAGCCCGTCCTGGGCACTCCTGTATGCCGTTGGCCCGGGGAAGGGAGCCCCGGACGTCCGGGTCCCGTGGAACTCGTCCTGGGCACTCTGACATGCCGCTGGCCCGGGGAAGGGTGCCCCGGACGCCCGGGGCCCGTAGCCCGTCCTGGGCACTCGGACAAGCCGTTGGCCCGGGGAAGGGAGCCCTGGACGCCCGGGACCCGTGGAGCCCGTCCTGGGCACTCTGGAATGCTTTGGCCCGGGGAAGGGAGCCCCGTGGAACTGGTCCTGGGCACTTTTACATGCCGTCGGCCTGGAGGTGGGTGCCCTGGACGCCCGGGGGAGGCCTGCCCGGGACCCGTGGAGCCCTTCCCGGGTACTTTGCCAATGCCGTTGGCCTCATAGAGATGGTTGCCCCGGACGCGTCCGGGGGAGGCCTGCGCGGGACCCATGGAGCCCGTCCTGGGCATTGAGCCATGCCGTTGGCCTGCAGATGGGAGCCCCGGACGCCCGGGGGAGGACTGCCCGGTACCCGTGGATCCCGTCCTGGGCTCTTTGACATGCCGTCGGCCTGGAGGTGGGTGCCCCGGACGCCCGGGGGAAGCTGCCCGGGACCCATGGATCCCGTCCTGGGCTCTTTGACATGCCGTCGGCCTGGAGGTGGGAGCCCGGGAGCGGGCTGCCCGGGACCCATGGAGCCCGTCCTGGACACTTTGACATGCCGTCGGCCTGGAGGAGGGTGCCCGGGACGCCCGTGGGAAGCCTGGTCGGGACCCGTGGAGCTCTTCCCGGGTACTTTGCCAATGCCGTTGGCCTCCTGGAGATGTGTGCCCCGAACGCCCGGGGGGAGGGCTGCCCGGGGCCCGTGGAGCCCGCCCTGGGCACTTTGACATGCCTTCGTCCTGGAGGTGGGAGCCCCGGACGCCCGGGGGAGGGCTGCCCGGGACCCATGGAGCCCTTCCCGGTTACTCTGCCATCCCGTTGGCCTCCTGGAGATGGGTGCCCCGGACGCCCGGGGGAGGTCTGTCCGGGGCCCATGGAGCCCGTCCTGGGCAGTGTGACATGCCGTCGGCCTGGAGGTGGGAGCCCCGGACGCCCGGGGGAGGGCTGCCCGGGACCCATGGAGCCCTTCCCGGTTACTCTGCCATCCCGTTGGCCTCCTGGAGATGGGTGCCCCGGACGCCCGGGGGAGGTCTGTCCGGGGCCCATGGAGCCCGTCCTGGGCAGTGTGACATGCCGTTGGCCTGGAGGTGGGAGCCCCGGACGCCCGGGGGAAGGCTGCCCGGGACCCGTGGAGCCCTTCCCGGTTACTCTGCCATCCCGTTGGCCTCCTGGAGATGGGTGCCCCGGACGCCCGGGGGAGGTCTGTCCGGGGCCCATGGAGCCCGTCCTGGGCAGTGTGACATGCCGTCGGCCTGGAGGTGGGAGCCCCATACGCCCGGGGGAAGGCTGCCCGGGACCCGTGGAGCCCTTCCCGGTTACTCTGCCATCCCGTTGGCCTCCTGGAGATGGGTGCCCCGGAAAGCCCGGGGGAGGTCTGTCCGGGGCCCATGGAGCCCGTCCTGGGCAGTGTGACATGCCGTCGGCCTGGAGGTGGGAGCCCCGGACGCCCGGGGGAAGGCTGCCCGGGACCCGTGGAGCCCTTCCCGGGTACTCTGCCATCCCGTTGGCCTCCTGGAGATGGGTGCCCCGGACGCCCGGGGGAGGTCTGTCCGGGGCCCATGGAGCCCGTCCTGGGCAGTGTGACATGCCGTCGGCCTGGAGGTGGGAGCCCCGGACGCCCGGGGGAGGGCTGCCCGGGACCCATGGAGCCCTTCCCGGTTACTCTGCCATCCCGTTGGCCTCCTGGAGATGGGTGCCCCGGACGCCCGGGGGAGGTCTGTCCGGGGCCCATGGAGCCCGTCCTGGGCAGTGTGACATGCCGTCGGCCTGGAGGTGGGAGCCCCGGACGCCCGGGGGAAGGCTGCCCGGGACCCGTGGAGCCCTTCCCGGTTACTCTGCCATCCCGTTGGCCTCCTGGAGATGGGTGCCCCGGAAAGCCCGGGGGAGGTCTGTCCGGGGCCCATGGAGCCCGTCCTGGGCAGTGTGACATGCCGTCGGCCTGGAGGTGGGAGCCCCATACGCCCGGGGGAAGGCTGCCCAGGACCCGTGGAGCCCTTCCCGGTTACTCTGCCATCCCGTTGGCCTCCTGGAGATGGGTGCCCCGGAAAGCCCGGGGGAGGTCTGTCCGGGGCCCATGGAGCCCGTCCTGGGCAGTGTGACATGCCGTCGGCCTGGAGGTGGGAGCCCCGGACGCCCGGGGGAAGGCTGCCCGGGACCCGTGGAGCCCTTCCCGGGTACTTTGCCATCCCGTTGGCCTCCTGGAGATGGGTGCCCCGGACGCCCGGGGGGAGGTCTGTCCGGGGCCCATGGAGCCCGTCCTGGGCAGTGTGACATGCCGTCGGCCTGGAGGTGGGAGCCCCGGACGCCCGGGGGAAGGCTGCCCGGGACCCGTGGAGCCCTTCCCGGGTACTTTGCCATCCCATTGGCCTCCTGGAGATGGGTGCCCCGGACGCCCAGGGGCGGTCTGTCCGGGACACGTGGAGCCCGTCCTGGGCATTGAGCCATGCCGTTGGCCCGGAGAATGGAGCCCCCAGACGCCCGGGGGAGGTGTTGCCCAGGCATATCTCATCTGGTCCCCCCGGGCAGAGAACCACCAGCCCTGGAGAGGTGTCCGGGCGTACCCTGCCCCTAGTAATCCGGAGGGAAATTACCCCCCTTTCTTGCAATCCGTGCACGCGAGGTGACAGAGGGGACCCAAGGCGTAAAAGAACCCGACCTCATGGAGCCCTAGCTGGGATCCGGGAGGCGAATGGCACCTCATCGGGACTTCCAGGGAAGCCCAGCCATCTGGTCGCCCCATTGGAAAGCATCGCGGGCGACCAGATGGCCGGGATCGAAAGGACTCCCAGCTCCCCATCCATCCCAAGCCTTCGCGGTAGGTTTCCTGACTTCCTGCCCACGCAAGGCAGGGCTCTTGGACCCCGGCTGGGCCTCAGGCGCAGGTTGGACCACCGGAGCTCTAGGGCCCGGACGACCTGGGGGGAGGAATGCCCGGGACCCGTGGAGCCCGTCCTGGGTACTTTGACATGCCGTCGGCCTGGAGGTGGGTGCCCCGGACGCCCGGGGGAAGCTGCCCGGGACCCATGGAGCCCGTCCTGGGTACTTTGACATTCCGTCGGCCTGGAGGTGGGAGCCCCGGATGCCCGGGGAGAGGTCTGCCCGGGACCCATGGAGCCCGTCCTGGGTACTTTGCCTATGCCGTTGGCCTCATGGAGACGGGTGTCCCAGACGCCCGGGGGAGGACTGTCCCAGACTCATGGAGCCCGTCCTGGGCACTTTGACATGCCGTCTGCCTGGAGGTGGGAGCCCCGGACGCCCGGGGGAGGGCTGCCCGGGACCCATGGAGCCCGAACCGGGCACGCTGCCATGCCGTCAGCCTGGATGGAGCCCCGGACGTCCGGGGTACGAGTGACCGGGACGCATGGAGCCCGTCCTGGGCACTTTTCCGTGCCTTCGGCCTGGAGCCCCCAGACACCCAGGGGAGGGCCACCGTGAAAACCATGGAGCCCGACCCGGGCACTCTGCCATACCGTCAGCCTAGATGGAGCCCCGGACGCCCAGGGGACGAATGCCCGGGACGCATGGAGCCCGTCCTGGGCACTTTTCCATGCATTCGGCCTGGAGCCCCCAGACACCCAGGGGAGGACATCCCTGGAAACCATGGATCACGACCCGGGCACTCTGCCATGCCGTCAGCCTGGATGGAGCCCCGGACGCGCGGGGGATGAATGCCCGGGACGCATGGAGCCTGTCCTGGGCACTTTTCCATGCCGTCAGCCTGGATGGAGCCCCGGACGCCCGGGTGACGACTGCCCAGGAGCCATGGAGCCCGTCCTGGGCAATTTGACATGCGGTTGGCCTGGAGGAAGGAAGCCCCGGGTGGCCTAGGGAGGTGTTGCCCAGGCATAGCCCATCTGGTCCCCATGGCAGAGAACCGCCAGCCTCGGAGGGGTGTCCGGGCGTACCCTTCTCCCTAGCAATCCGGAGGAAAATTACCCCCTTTTCTTGTAATCTGTGCACGCGAGGTGACAGAGGGGACCCAAGGCGTGAATGTACCCGACCTCCTGGAGCCCTCGCTGGGATCCGGGCGGCGAATGGCACCTCATCGGGACTTCCAGGGAAGTTCGGCCATCTGGTCGCCCTTATAGGAAAGCGTTGCGGGCGACCAGATGCCCGAGGGGATCCGGGCGACCAGATGGCCGAGGGAATCTGGGCGATCAGATGGCTGGACACGGAAGTGAAGCCGCCTGGACTCTCCCGACCCTGTCCCTGTCCCCGTCCCCGTCCCGGGACGAATGCCCGGGACGCATGGAGCCC
>NC_136072.1:451196210-451203710 GCF_964261635.1 Lissotriton helveticus | reverse complement strand
GCAAGGGGAGGCTCCCCGGGCACACCGGAACCCCTTCCCGGGCCCTTGGCAGTGCGGCAGGCTGGGAGACAGGGCCCAGGGCCGGAGAAACCAACCCGGGGCCCGGCCGGGCCCCTGGACGCAGCCGGGGCTCCCAAGCCCGGAGGTGCATGGGACGCCTCCCCGGTCCCTCCGGACCCCGTCCCGGGCACCCTGCCACGCAGCAGGACCAAGGACAGAGACCGGGGTGGGGAGGCCGCCCTCCCCGGGCCCTCAGGGGCCCTAGCCACTGCTCCTGAACCCAGCCAAGCAAGGGGAGGCTCCCCGGGCACATCGGAACCCCTTCCCGGGCCCTTGGCAGTGCGGCACGCTGGGAGACAGGGCCCAGGGCCGGAGAAACCGACCCGGGGCCCGGCCGGGCCCCTGGACGCAGCCGGGGCTCCCAAGCCCGGAGGTGCATGGGACGCCTCCCCGGTCCCTCCGGACCCCGTCCCGGGCACCCTGCCACGCAGCAGGACCAAGGACAGAGCCCGGGGTGGGGAGGCCACCCTCCCCGGGCCCTCAGGGGCCCTAGCCACTGCTCCTGAACCCCGCCAAGCAAGGGGAGGCTCCCCGGGCACACCGGAACCCCTTCCCGGGCCCTTGGCAGTGCGGCAGGCTGGGTGACAGGGCCCAGGGCCGGAGAAACCGACCCGGGGCCCGGCCGGGCCCCTGGACGCAGCCGGGGCTCCCAAGCCCGGAGGTGCATGGGACGCCTCCCCGGTCCCTCCGGACCCCGTCCCGGGCACCCTGCCACGCAGCAGGACCAAGGACAGAGCCCGGGGTGGGGAGGCCGCCCTCCCCGGGCCCTCAGGGGCCCTAGCCACTGCTCCTGAACCCAGCCAAGCAAGGGGAGGCTCCCCGGGCACATCGGAACCCCTTCCCGGGCCCTTGGCAGTGCGGCAGGCTGGGAGACAGGGCCCAGGGCCGGAGAAACCGACCCGGGGCCCGGCCGGGCCCCTGGACGCAGCCGGGGCTCCCAAGCCCGGAGGTGCATGGGACGCCTCCCCGGTCCCTCCGGACCCCGTCCCGGGCACCCTGCCACACAGCAGGACCAAGGACAGAGCCCGGGGTGGGGAGGCCGCCCTCCCCGGGCCCTCAGGGGCCCTAGCCACTGCTCCTGAACCCAGCCAAGCAAGGGGAGGCTCCCCGGGCACACCGGAACCCCTTTCCGGGCCCTTGGCAGTGCGGCAGGCTGGGAGACAGGGCCCAGGGCCGTGGCACCCGACCCGGGGCCCGGCCGGGCCCCTGGACCCAGCCTGGGCTCCCAAGCCCGGAGGCGCAGGGAAAGCCTCCCCGGGCCCTCCAGGACCCCGTCCCGGGCACCCTGCCACGCAGCAGGACCAAGGACAGCGCCCGGGATGGGGAGGCCGCCCTCCCCTGGACCTCAGGCCTTCCATGTCAGCCCGGCAATCTGGTCGCCCCATTGGAAAGCATTGCGCGCTACTATTGCAAACACATTATCTACCGGACTTGCTCTAGATGGCGCTCCAACATAAGGAATGTACCAACACCTTCCCTACTGGAATCGTGACGAGCAGGAGCCGTCATTAGCACTGAAGGGGCTAGTATATCAACACTTTCCCTCCTGTTGCGCAGGTTGGAGTTTGAAAAATAGATTGTATTATGCCTTTAGTTTGTGTGTCCTCTAGATCAAGTTGATCTACTGACTTGCGATGCCAAGGCATCTCGCTGTAAAGGAATGCGATGTCACAGCATGCATTTGTGCATTCGAATAGATGGCCGCCTATAACCCCTTCGCTGCGGCGGGTTTTCAAATGGGTTTGGGCATGGAGCTGCCCGGGACCCGTGGAGCCCGTCCTGGGCACTCTGACCTGCTGTTGGCCCGGGGGGGAGGACTGCCCGGGACCCGTGGAGCCCGTCCTGGGCACTCTGACAAGCTGTTGGCCCGGGGAAGGGAGCCCCAGACGACCGGGACCCGTGGAGCCCGTCCTGGGCACTCCTGTATGCCGTTGGCCCGGGGAAGGGAGCCCCGGACGTCCGGGTCCCGTGGAACTCGTCCTGGGCACTCTGACATGCCGCTGGCCCGGGGAAGGGTGCCCCGGACGCCCGGGGCCCGTAGCCCGTCCTGGGCACTCGGACAAGCCGTTGGCCCGGGGAAGGGAGCCCTGGACGCCCGGGACCCGTGGAGCCCGTCCTGGGCACTCTGGAATGCTTTGGCCCGGGGAAGGGAGCCCCGTGGAACTGGTCCTGGGCACTTTTACATGCCGTCGGCCTGGAGGTGGGTGCCCTGGACGCCCGGGGGAGGCCTGCCCGGGACCCGTGGAGCCCTTCCCGGGTACTTTGCCAATGCCGTTGGCCTCATAGAGATGGTTGCCCCGGACGCGTCCGGGGGAGGCCTGCGCGGGACCCATGGAGCCCGTCCTGGGCATTGAGCCATGCCGTTGGCCTGCAGATGGGAGCCCCGGACGCCCGGGGGAGGACTGCCCGGTACCCGTGGATCCCGTCCTGGGCTCTTTGACATGCCGTCGGCCTGGAGGTGGGTGCCCCGGACGCCCGGGGGAAGCTGCCCGGGACCCATGGATCCCGTCCTGGGCTCTTTGACATGCCGTCGGCCTGGAGGTGGGAGCCCGGGAGCGGGCTGCCCGGGACCCATGGAGCCCGTCCTGGACACTTTGACATGCCGTCGGCCTGGAGGAGGGTGCCCGGGACGCCCGTGGGAAGCCTGGTCGGGACCCGTGGAGCCCTTCCCGGGTACTTTGCCAATGCCGTTGGCCTCCTGGAGATGTGTGCCCCGAACGCCCGGGGGGAGGGCTGCCCGGGGCCCGTGGAGCCCGCCCTGGGCACTTTGACATGCCTTCGTCCTGGAGGTGGGAGCCCCGGACGCCCGGGGGAGGGCTGCCCGGGACCCATGGAGCCCTTCCCGGTTACTCTGCCATCCCGTTGGCCTCCTGGAGATGGGTGCCCCGGACGCCCGGGGGAGGTCTGTCCGGGGCCCATGGAGCCCGTCCTGGGCAGTGTGACATGCCGTCGGCCTGGAGGTGGGAGCCCCGGACGCCCGGGGGAGGGCTGCCCGGGACCCATGGAGCCCTTCCCGGTTACTCTGCCATCCCGTTGGCCTCCTGGAGATGGGTGCCCCGGACGCCCGGGGGAGGTCTGTCCGGGGCCCATGGAGCCCGTCCTGGGCAGTGTGACATGCCGTCGGCCTGGAGGTGGGAGCCCCGGACGCCCGGGGGAAGGCTGCCCGGGACCCGTGGAGCCCTTCCCGGTTACTCTGCCATCCCGTTGGCCTCCTGGAGATGGGTGCCCCGGACGCCCGGGGGAGGTCTGTCCGGGGCCCATGGAGCCCGTCCTGGGCAGTGTGACATGCCGTCGGCCTGGAGGTGGGAGCCCCATACGCCCGGGGGAAGGCTGCCCGGGACCCGTGGAGCCCTTCCCGGTTACTCTGCCATCCCGTTGGCCTCCTGGAGATGGGTGCCCCGGAAAGCCCGGGGGAGGTCTGTCCGGGGCCCATGGAGCCCGTCCTGGGCAGTGTGACATGCCGTCGGCCTGGAGGTGGGAGCCCCGGACGCCCGGGGGAAGGCTGCCCGGGACCCGTGGAGCCCTTCCCGGGTACTCTGCCATCCCGTTGGCCTCCTGGAGATGGGTGCCCCGGACGCCCGGGGGAGGTCTGTCCGGGGCCCATGGAGCCCGTCCTGGGCAGTGTGACATGCCGTCGGCCTGGAGGTGGGAGCCCCGGACGCCCGGGGGAGGGCTGCCCGGGACCCATGGAGCCCTTCCCGGTTACTCTGCCATCCCGTTGGCCTCCTGGAGATGGGTGCCCCGGACGCCCGGGGGAGGTCTGTCCGGGGCCCATGGAGCCCGTCCTGGGCAGTGTGACATGCCGTCGGCCTGGAGGTGGGAGCCCCGGACGCCCGGGGGAAGGCTGCCCGGGACCCGTGGAGCCCTTCCCGGTTACTCTGCCATCCCGTTGGCCTCCTGGAGATGGGTGCCCCGGAAAGCCCGGGGGAGGTCTGTCCGGGGCCCATGGAGCCCGTCCTGGGCAGTGTGACATGCCGTCGGCCTGGAGGTGGGAGCCCCATACGCCCGGGGGAAGGCTGCCCGGGACCCGTGGAGCCCTTCCCGGTTACTCTGCCATCCCGTTGGCCTCCTGGAGATGGGTGCCCCGGAAAGCCCGGGGGAGGTCTGTCCGGGGCCCATGGAGCCCATCCTGGGCAGTGTGACATGCCGTCGGCCTGGAGGTGGGAGCCCCGGACGCCCGGGGGAAGGCTGCCCGGGACCCGTGGAGCCCTTCCCGGGTACTTTGCCATCCCGTTGGCCTCCTGGAGATGGGTGCCCCGGACGCCCGGGGGGAGGTCTGTCCGGGGCCCATGGAGCCCGTCCTGGGCAGTGTGACATGCCGTCGGCCTGGAGGTGGGAGCCCCGGACGCCCGGGGGAAGGCTGCCCGGGACCCGTGGAGCCCTTCCCGGGTACTTTGCCATCCCATTGGCCTCCTGGAGATGGGTGCCCCGGACGCCCAGGGGCGGTCTGTCCGGGACACGTGGAGCCCGTCCTGGGCATTGAGCCATGCCGTTGGCCCGGAGAATGGAGCCCCCAGACGCCCGGGGGAGGTGTTGCCCAGGCATATCTCATCTGGTCCCCCCGGGCAGAGAACCACCAGCCCTGGAGAGGTGTCCGGGCGTACCCTGCCCCTAGTAATCCGGAGGGAAATTACCCCCCTTTCTTGCAATCCGTGCACGCGAGGTGACAGAGGGGACCCAAGGCGTAAAAGAACCCGACCTCATGGAGCCCTAGCTGGGATCCGGGAGGCGAATGGCACCTCATCGGGACTTCCAGGGAAGCCCAGCCATCTGGTCGCCCCATTGGAAAGCATCGCGGGCGACCAGATGGCCGGGATCGAAAGGACTCCCAGCTCCCCATCCATCCCAAGCCTTCGCGGTAGGTTTCCTGACTTCCTGCCCACGCAAGGCAGGGCTCTTGGACCCCGGCTGGGCCTCAGGCGCAGGTTGGACCACCGGAGCTCTAGGGCCCGGACGACCTGGGGGGAGGAATGCCCGGGACCCGTGGAGCCCGTCCTGGGTACTTTGACATGCCGTCGGCCTGGAGGTGGGTGCCCCGGACGCCCGGGGGAAGCTGCCCGGGACCCATGGAGCCCGTCCTGGGTACTTTGACATTCCGTCGGCCTGGAGGTGGGAGCCCCGGATGCCCGGGGAGAGGTCTGCCCGGGACCCATGGAGCCCGTCCTGGGTACTTTGCCTATGCCGTTGGCCTCATGGAGACGGGTGTCCCAGACGCCCGGGGGAGGACTGTCCCAGACTCATGGAGCCCGTCCTGGGCACTTTGACATGCCGTCTGCCTGGAGGTGGGAGCCCCGGACGCCCGGGGGAGGGCTGCCCGGGACCCATGGAGCCCGAACCGGGCACGCTGCCATGCCGTCAGCCTGGATGGAGCCCCGGACGTCCGGGGTACGAGTGACCGGGACGCATGGAGCCCGTCCTGGGCACTTTTCCGTGCCTTCGGCCTGGAGCCCCCAGACACCCAGGGGAGGGCCACCGTGAAAACCATGGAGCCCGACCCGGGCACTCTGCCATACCGTCAGCCTAGATGGAGCCCCGGACGCCCAGGGGACGAATGCCCGGGACGCATGGAGCCCGTCCTGGGCACTTTTCCATGCATTCGGCCTGGAGCCCCCAGACACCCAGGGGAGGACATCCCTGGAAACCATGGATCACGACCCGGGCACTCTGCCATGCCGTCAGCCTGGATGGAGCCCCGGACGCGCGGGGGATGAATGCCCGGGACGCATGGAGCCTGTCCTGGGCACTTTTCCATGCCGTCAGCCTGGATGGAGCCCCGGACGCCCGGGTGACGACTGCCCAGGAGCCATGGAGCCCGTCCTGGGCAATTTGACATGCGGTTGGCCTGGAGGAAGGAAGCCCCGGGTGGCCTAGGGAGGTGTTGCCCAGGCATAGCCCATCTGGTCCCCATGGCAGAGAACCGCCAGCCTCGGAGGGGTGTCCGGGCGTACCCTTCTCCCTAGCAATCCGGAGGAAAATTACCCCCTTTTCTTGTAATCTGTGCACGCGAGGTGACAGAGGGGACCCAAGGCGTGAATGTACCCGACCTCCTGGAGCCCTCGCTGGGATCCGGGCGGCGAATGGCACCTCATCGGGACTTCCAGGGAAGTTCGGCCATCTGGTCGCCCTTATAGGAAAGCGTTGCGGGCGACCAGATGCCCGAGGGGATCCGGGCGACCAGATGGCCGAGGGAATCTGGGCGATCAGATGGCTGGACACGGAAGTGAAGCCGCCTGGACTCTCCCGACCCTGTCCCTGTCCCCGTCCCCGTCCCGGGACGAATGCCCGGGACGCATGGAGCCCGTCCTGGGCACTTTTCCATGCCTTCGGCCTGGAGCCCCCAGACACCCAGGGGAGGACCACCGTGAAAACCATGGAGCCCGACCCGGGCACTCTGCTATACCGTCAGCCTGGATTGAGCCCCGGACGCCCGGGGGACGAATGCCCGGGACGCATGGAGCCCGTCCTGGGCACTTTTCCATGCCTTCGGCCTGGAGCCCCCAGACACCCAGGGGAGGACCACCGTGAAAACCATGGAGCCCGACCCGGGCACTCTGCCATACCGTCAGCTTGGATGGAGCCCCGGACGCCCGGGGGACGAATGCCCGGGACGCATGGAGCCCGTCCTGGGCACTTTTCCATGCCGCCGGGGTGGATGGAGCCCCGGGCGCCCAGGGGACGACTGCCCAAGAGCCATGGAGCCCGTCCTGGGCAATTTGACATGCCGTCGGCCTGGCGGAAGGAAGCCACGGGTGGCCTAGGGAGGTGTTACCCAGGCATAGCCTATCTGGTCCCCATGGCAGAGAACCACCAGCCTTGGAGGGGCGTCCGGGCGTACCCTGTCCCTAGTAATCCGGAGGGAAAATACCCTCCTTTCTTGTAAACTCTGCACGCGAGGTGACAGAGGGGACCCAAAGCGTGAAAGTACCCGACCTCCTGGAGCCCTCGCTGGGATCTGGGAGGCAAATGGCACCTCATCGGGACTTCCAGGGAAGTTCGGCCATCTGGTCGTCGCATTTGTGGAGCCCTGGGAGAGAACTGGGGCTCGGCAGGGCCAGGGTGCCAGCAGGTCCCAGTCTGCCAGGTCACCAGGTCTGGGGATATGCTGCCCATGCGCTGCCGGGGCCCGGGCATGACCTCCGGTGGGCCCTCAGGTGCGTCAGTCCGGCACGGGGAGGCTCTGAACCTGCTTGGCTGGGGCCAGGGCTCCACAAATCCACTCGCCCGCTCGACCGGGGCCTAAACGGCATCCGGCTCATGGCGGGCTTGGGGCTTAGCTTCCAAACCCTACCCCCAGGCCAGGGAGAGCCTCTGCAGGCCCCGATGGTCCCCAGCGCCCGGAACCTCGGCTGGCTTGCAGGACGGGGGCTCCAGCACCCCGGGACCTGCCGGACAGAGTTCAAGCCCCAGGCACGGTCCCATGTTCCGAACCCTAGCCAGGCC
>NC_136072.1:451176210-451183710 GCF_964261635.1 Lissotriton helveticus | reverse complement strand
CCCTAGCCACTGCTCCTGAACCCAGCCAAGCAAGGGGAGGCTCCCCGGGCACATCGGAACCCCTTCCCGGGCCCTTGGCAGTGCGGCAGGCTGGGAGACAGGGCCCAGGGCCGGAGAAACCGACCCGGGGCCCGGCCGGGCCCCTGGACGCAGCCGGGGCTCCCAAGCCCGGAGGTGCATGGGACGCCTCCCCGGTCCCTCTGGACCCCGTCCCGGGCACCCTGCCACGCAGCAGGACCAAGGACAGAGCCCGGGGTGGGGAGGCCGCCCTCCCCGGGCCCTCAGGGGCCCTAGCCACTGCTCCTGAACCCAGCCAAGCAAGGGGAGGCTCCCCGGGCACACCGGAACCCCTTTCCGGGCCCTTGGCAGTGCGGCAGGCTGGGAGACAGGGCCCAGGGCCGTGGCACCCGACCCGGGGCCCGGCCGGGCCCCTGGACCCAGCCTGGGCTCCCAAGCCCGGAGGCGCAGGGGAAGCCTCCCCGGGCCCTCCAGGACCCCGTCCCGGGCACCCTGCCACGCAGCAGGACCAAGGACAGCGCCCGGGATGGGGAGGCCGCCCTCCCCTGGACCTCAGGCCTTCCATGTCAGCCCGGCAATCTGGTCGCCCCATTGGAAAGCATTGCGCGCTACTATTGCAAACACATTATCTACCGGACTTGCTCTAGATGGCGCTCCAACATAAGGAATGTACCAACACCTTCCCTACTGGAATCGTGACGAGCAGGAGCCGTCATTAGCACTGAAGGGGCTAGTATATCAACACTTTCCCTCCTGTTGCGCAGGTTGGAGTTTGAAAAATAGATTGTATTATGCCTTTAGTTTGTGTGTCCTCTAGATCAAGTTGATCTACTGACTTGCGATGCCAAGGCATCTCGCTGTAAAGGAATGCGATGTCACAGCATGCATTTGTGCATTCGAATAGATGGCCGCCTATAACCCCTTCGCTGCGGCGGGTTTTCAAATGGGTTTGGGCATGGAGCTGCCCGGGACCCGTGGAGCCCGTCCTGGGCACTCTGACCTGCTGTTGGCCCGGGGGGGAGGACTGCCCGGGACCCGTGGAGCCCGTCCTGGGCACTCTGACAAGCTGTTGGCCCGGGGAAGGGAGCCCCAGACGACCGGGACCCGTGGAGCCCGTCCTGGGCACTCCTGTATGCCGTTGGCCCGGGGAAGGGAGCCCCGGACGTCCGGGTCCCGTGGAACTCGTCCTGGGCACTCTGACATGCCGCTGGCCCGGGGAAGGGTGCCCCGGACGCCCGGGGCCCGTAGCCCGTCCTGGGCACTCGGACAAGCCGTTGGCCCGGGGAAGGGAGCCCTGGACGCCCGGGACCCGTGGAGCCCGTCCTGGGCACTCTGGAATGCTTTGGCCCGGGGAAGGGAGCCCCGTGGAACTGGTCCTGGGCACTTTTACATGCCGTCGGCCTGGAGGTGGGTGCCCTGGACGCCCGGGGGAGGCCTGCCCGGGACCCGTGGAGCCCTTCCCGGGTACTTTGCCAATGCCGTTGGCCTCATAGAGATGGTTGCCCCGGACGCGTCCGGGGGAGGCCTGCGCGGGACCCATGGAGCCCGTCCTGGGCATTGAGCCATGCCGTTGGCCTGCAGATGGGAGCCCCGGACGCCCGGGGGAGGACTGCCCGGTACCCGTGGATCCCGTCCTGGGCTCTTTGACATGCCGTCGGCCTGGAGGTGGGTGCCCCGGACGCCCGGGGGAAGCTGCCCGGGACCCATGGATCCCGTCCTGGGCTCTTTGACATGCCGTCGGCCTGGAGGTGGGAGCCCGGGAGCGGGCTGCCCGGGACCCATGGAGCCCGTCCTGGACACTTTGACATGCCGTCGGCCTGGAGGAGGGTGCCCGGGACGCCCGTGGGAAGCCTGGTCGGGACCCGTGGAGCCCTTCCCGGGTACTTTGCCAATGCCGTTGGCCTCCTGGAGATGTGTGCCCCGAACGCCCGGGGGGAGGGCTGCCCGGGGCCCGTGGAGCCCGCCCTGGGCACTTTGACATGCCTTCGTCCTGGAGGTGGGAGCCCCGGACGCCCGGGGGAGGGCTGCCCGGGACCCATGGAGCCCTTCCCGGTTACTCTGCCATCCCGTTGGCCTCCTGGAGATGGGTGCCCCGGACGCCCGGGGGAGGTCTGTCCGGGGCCCATGGAGCCCGTCCTGGGCAGTGTGACATGCCGTCGGCCTGGAGGTGGGAGCCCCGGACGCCCGGGGGAGGGCTGCCCGGGACCCATGGAGCCCTTCCCGGTTACTCTGCCATCCCGTTGGCCTCCTGGAGATGGGTGCCCCGGACGCCCGGGGGAGGTCTGTCCGGGGCCCATGGAGCCCGTCCTGGGCAGTGTGACATGCCGTCGGCCTGGAGGTGGGAGCCCCGGACGCCCGGGGGAGGGCTGCCCGGGACCCATGGAGCCCTTCCCGGTTACTCTGCCATCCCGTTGGCCTCCTGGAGATGGGTGCCCCGGACGCCCGGGGGAGGTCTGTCCGGGGCCCATGGAGCCCGTCCTGGGCAGTGTGACATGCCGTCGGCCTGGAGGTGGGAGCCCCGGACGCCCGGGGGAAGGCTGCCCGGGACCCGTGGAGCCCTTCCCGGTTACTCTGCCATCCCGTTGGCCTCCTGGAGATGGGTGCCCCGGACGCCCGGGGGAGGTCTGTCCGGGGCCCATGGAGCCCGTCCTGGGCAGTGTGACATGCCGTCGGCCTGGAGGTGGGAGCCCCGGACGCCCGGGGGAAGGCTGCCCGGGACCCGTGGAGCCCTTCCCGGGTACTCTGCCATCCCGTTGGCCTCCTGGAGATGGGTGCCCCGGACGCCCGGGGGAGGTCTGTCCGGGGCCCATGGAGCCCGTCCTGGGCAGTGTGACATGCCGTCGGCCTGGAGGTGGGAGCCCCGGACGCCCGGGGGAGGGCTGCCCGGGACCCATGGAGCCCTTCCCGGTTACTCTGCCATCCCGTTGGCCTCCTGGAGATGGGTGCCCCGGACGCCCGGGGGAGGTCTGTCCGGGGCCCATGGAGCCCGTCCTGGGCAGTGTGACATGCCGTCGGCCTGGAGGTGGGAGCCCCGGACGCCCGGGGGAAGGCTGCCCGGGACCCGTGGAGCCCTTCCCGGTTACTCTGCCATCCCGTTGGCCTCCTGGAGATGGGTGCCCCGGACGCCCGGGGGAGGTCTGTCCGGGGCCCATGGAGCCCGTCCTGGGCAGTGTGACATGCCGTCGGCCTGGAGGTGGGAGCCCCATACGCCCGGGGGAAGGCTGCCCGGGACCCGTGGAGCCCTTCCCGGTTACTCTGCCATCCCGTTGGCCTCCTGGAGATGGGTGCCCCGGAAAGCCCGGGGGAGGTCTGTCCGGGGCCCATGGAGCCCGTCCTGGGCAGTGTGACATGCCGTCGGCCTGGAGGTGGGAGCCCCGGACGCCCGGGGGAAGGCTGCCCGGGACCCGTGGAGCCCTTCCCGGGTACTTTGCCATCCCGTTGGCCTCCTGGAGATGGGTGCCCCGGACGCCCGGGGGGAGGTCTGTCCGGGGCCCATGGAGCCCGTCCTGGGCAGTGTGACATGCCGTCGGCCTGGAGGTGGGAGCCCCGGACGCCCGGGGGAAGGCTGCCCGGGACCCGTGGAGCCCTTCCCGGGTACTTTGCCATCCCATTGGCCTCCTGGAGATGGGTGCCCCGGACGCCCAGGGGCGGTCTGTCCGGGACACGTGGAGCCCGTCCTGGGCATTGAGCCATGCCGTTGGCCCGGAGAATGGAGCCCCCAGACGCCCGGGGGAGGTGTTGCCCAGGCATATCTCATCTGGTCCCCCCGGGCAGAGAACCACCAGCCCTGGAGAGGTGTCCGGGCGTACCCTGCCCCTAGTAATCCGGAGGGAAATTACCCCCCTTGCAATCCGTGCACGCGAGGTGACAGAGGGGACCCAAGGCGTAAAAGAACCCGACCTCATGGAGCCCTAGCTGGGATCCGGGAGGCGAATGGCACCTCATCGGGACTTCCAGGGAAGCCCAGCCATCTGGTCGCCCCATTGGAAAGCATCGCGGGCGACCAGATGGCCGGGATCGAAAGGACTCCCAGCTCCCCATCCATCCCAAGCCTTCGCGGTAGGTTTCCTGACTTCCTGCCCACGCAAGGCAGGGCTCTTGGACCCCGGCTGGGCCTCAGGCGCAGGTTGGACCACCGGAGCTCTAGGGCCCGGACGACCTGGGGGGAGGAATGCCCGGGACCCGTGGAGCCCGTCCTGGGTACTTTGACATGCCGTCGGCCTGGAGGTGGGTGCCCCGGACGCCCGGGGGAAGCTGCCCGGGACCCATGGAGCCCGTCCTGGGTACTTTGACATTCCGTCGGCCTGGAGGTGGGAGCCCCGGATGCCCGGGGAGAGGTCTGCCCGGGACCCATGGAGCCCGTCCTGGGTACTTTGCCTATGCCGTTGGCCTCATGGAGACGGGTGTCCCAGACGCCCGGGGGAGGACTGTCCCAGACTCATGGAGCCCGTCCTGGGCACTTTGACATGCCGTCTGCCTGGAGGTGGGAGCCCCGGACGCCCGGGGGAGGGCTGCCCGGGACCCATGGAGCCCGAACCGGGCACGCTGCCATGCCGTCAGCCTGGATGGAGCCCCGGACGTCCGGGGTACGAGTGACCGGGACGCATGGAGCCCGTCCTGGGCACTTTTCCGTGCCTTCGGCCTGGAGCCCCCAGACACCCAGGGGAGGGCCACCGTGAAAACCATGGAGCCCGACCCGGGCACTCTGCCATACCGTCAGCCTAGATGGAGCCCCGGACGCCCAGGGGACGAATGCCCGGGACGCATGGAGCCCGTCCTGGGCACTTTTCCATGCATTCGGCCTGGAGCCCCCAGACACCCAGGGGAGGACATCCCTGGAAACCATGGATCACGACCCGGGCACTCTGCCATGCCGTCAGCCTGGATGGAGCCCCGGACGCGCGGGGGATGAATGCCCGGGACGCATGGAGCCTGTCCTGGGCACTTTTCCATGCCGTCAGCCTGGATGGAGCCCCGGACGCCCGGGTGACGACTGCCCAGGAGCCATGGAGCCCGTCCTGGGCAATTTGACATGCGGTTGGCCTGGAGGAAGGAAGCCCCGGGTGGCCTAGGGAGGTGTTGCCCAGGCATAGCCCATCTGGTCCCCATGGCAGAGAACCGCCAGCCTCGGAGGGGTGTCCGGGCGTACCCTTCTCCCTAGCAATCCGGAGGAAAATTACCCCCTTTTCTTGTAATCTGTGCACGCGAGGTGACAGAGGGGACCCAAGGCGCGAATGTACCCGACCTCCTGGAGCCCTCGCTGGGATCCGGGCGGCGAATGGCACCTCATCGGGACTTCCAGGGAAGTTCGGCCATCTGGTCGCCCTTATAGGAAAGCGTTGCGGGCGACCAGATGCCCGAGGGGATCCGGGCGACCAGATGGCCGAGGGAATCTGGGCGATCAGATGGCTGGACACGGAAGTGAAGCCGCCTGGACTCTCCCGACCCTGTCCCTGTCCCCGTCCCCGTCCCGGGACGAATGCCCGGGACGCATGGAGCCCGTCCTGGGCACTTTTCCATGCCTTCGGCCTGGAGCCCCCAGACACCCAGGGGAGGACCACCGTGAAAACCATGGAGCCCGACCCGGGCACTCTGCTATACCGTCAGCCTGGATTGAGCCCCGGACGCCCGGGGGACGAATGCCCGGGACGCATGGAGCCCGTCCTGGGCACTTTTCCATGCCTTCGGCCTGGAGCCCCCAGACACCCAGGGGAGGACCACCGTGAAAACCATGGAGCCCGACCCGGGCACTCTGCCATACCGTCAGCTTGGATGGAGCCCCGGACGCCCGGGGGACGAATGCCCGGGACGCATGGAGCCCGTCCTGGGCACTTTTCCATGCCGCCGGGGTGGATGGAGCCCCGGGCGCCCAGGGGACGACTGCCCAAGAGCCATGGAGCCCGTCCTGGGCAATTTGACATGCCGTCGGCCTGGCGGAAGGAAGCCACGGGTGGCCTAGGGAGGTGTTACCCAGGCATAGCCTATCTGGTCCCCATGGCAGAGAACCACCAGCCTTGGAGGGGCGTCCGGGCGTACCCTGTCCCTAGTAATCCGGAGGGAAAATACCCTCCTTTCTTGTAAACTCTGCACGCGAGGTGACAGAGGGGACCCAAAGCGTGAAAGTACCCGACCTCCTGGAGCCCTCGCTGGGATCTGGGAGGCAAATGGCACCTCATCGGGACTTCCAGGGAAGTTCGGCCATCTGGTCGTCGCATTTGTGGAGCCCTGGGAGAGAACTGGGGCTCGGCAGGGCCAGGGTGCCAGCAGGTCCCAGTCTGCCAGGTCACCAGGTCTGGGGATATGCTGCCCATGCGCTGCCGGGGCCCGGGCATGACCTCCGGTGGGCCCTCAGGTGCGTCAGTCCGGCACGGGGAGGCTCTGAACCTGCTTGGCTGGGGCCAGGGCTCCACAAATCCACTCGCCCGCTCGACCGGGGCCTAAACGGCATCCGGCTCATGGCGGGCTTGGGGCTTAGCTTCCAAACCCTACCCCCAGGCCAGGGAGAGCCTCTGCAGGCCCCGATGGTCCCCAGCGCCCGGAACCTCGGCTGGCTTGCAGGACGGGGGCTCCAGCACCCCGGGACCTGCCGGACAGAGTTCAAGCCCCAGGCACGGTCCCATGTTCCGAACCCTAGCCAGGCCGGGGAATGCCTCCCCAGGCCCAGAGGGATCCTAGCGCCCAGACCCTCGACTGCCTTGCAGGACAGGGGGCTCCAGCACCCTCGGGGCCTGCCAGATGGAGTTCATGCCCCGGGCCAGGTCCCAGCTTCCAAACCCTAGCCAGGCTGGGGAGAGCCTCCCCGGGCCCCGGTGGAGCCCCGTCCCCAGCGCCCGGACCCTCTGGTGGCCTGTGGGACGGGGGGCTTGCGCACCCCAGGGCCGGCCGGCCGGAGCACAAGCCCCAGGCCCGGTCCCACCTTCCGAACCCTAGCCAGGCTGGGGAGAGCCTCCCCTGGAACCGGTGGAGCACCGCCCCCAGCGCCCGGACCTTCTGATGGCCTGCGGGACGGGGGGCTCGCGCAACCCGGGGCTGGCCGGCTGGAGCTCAAGCCCCGGGCCCGGTCCCACCTTCCGAACCCTAGCCAGGCTGGGGAGAGAGAGCCTCCACGGGCACTGGTGGAGCCCCGTCCCCAGCACCCGGACCCTCTGGTGGCCTGCGGGACGGGGGGCTCGCGCAACCCGGGGCTGGCCGGCTGGAGCTCAAGCCCCGGGCCCGGTCCCACCTTCCGAACCCTAGCCAGGCTGGGGAGAGCCTCCACGGGCACTGGTGGAGCCCCGTCCCCAGCACCCGGACCCTCTGGTGGCCTGCGGGACGGGGGGGCTCGCGCACCCCGGGGCTGGCCGGCCGGAGCTCAAGCCCTGGGCCCGGTCCCACCTTCCGAACCCTAGCCAGGCTGGGGAGAGCCTCCCCGGGCCCCGGTGGAGCCCTGACCCCAGCGCCCTGACCCTCTGATGGCCTGCGAGACGGGGGGCTCGCGCACCC
>NC_136072.1:451158710-451166210 GCF_964261635.1 Lissotriton helveticus | reverse complement strand
GGCGATCCGGGAGACCAGATGGCCGAGGGGATCCTGGAGACCAGATGGCCGAGGGGATCCGGGAGACCAGATGGCCGAGGGGATCCGGGCGACCAGATGGCCGGGCACGAAAGGGACGCCATCCGGTCGCCCCGTGCCCCCACGAAGGAGGGAGCGGGTGCCCGGGGCATGGCGGGCCGGAGGCCCGGGGCCCCAGCCGGGCCACAGCCATGGAGGCTGCCAGGGGCCGGCTTACACCTTGACAAGCAGGGGAGGCCTGCAAGGGACCGACGGACCCCTGTCCTGGGCCCTGGGTGGAGCGGCAGCCCGGGGGACCGGGCCCAGGGCCGGAGCGCCCGACCCGGGGCCCCGACCGGGCCCCTGGACCCAGCCGGGGCTCCCAGGCCCGGAGGCACAGGGGAAGCCTCCCCGGGCCCGCCGGACCCCGTCCCGGGCACCCTGCCCCGCGGCAGGACCCAGGACGGAGCCCGGGGTGGGGAGGCCACCCTCCCCGGGGCCCTCAGGGGCCCCGGATGGAGCTCCTGAACACAGACAAGCAAGGGGAGGCTCCCCGGGCACATCGGAACCCCTTTCCGGGCCCTTGGCAGTGCGGCAGGCTGGGAGACAGGGCCCAGGGCCTGAGCACCCGACCCGGGGCCCGCCCGGGCCCCTGGACCCAGCCGGGGCTCCCAAGCCCGGAGGCGCATGGGACGCCTCCCCGGTCCCTCCGGACCCCGTCCCGGGCACCCTGCCACGCAGCAGGACCAAGGACAGAGCCCGGGGTGGGGAGGCCGCCCTCCCCGGGCCCTCAGGGGCCCTAGCCACTGCTCCTGAACCCAGCCAAGCAAGGGGAGGCTCCCCGGGCACACCGGAACCCCTTCCCGGGCCCTTGGCAGTGCGGCAGGCTGGGAGACAGGGCCCAGGGCCGGAGAAACCAACCCGGGGCCCGGCCGGGCCCCTGGACGCAGCCGGGGCTCCCAAGCCCGGAGGTGCATGGGACGCCTCCCCGGTCCCTCCGGACCCCGTCCCGGGCACCCTGCCACGCAGCAGGACCAAGGACAGAGACCGGGGTGGGGAGGCCGCCCTCCCCGGGCCCTCAGGGGCCCTAGCCACTGCTCCTGAACCCAGCCAAGCAAGGGGAGGCTCCCCGGGCACATCGGAACCCCTTCCCGGGCCCTTGGCAGTGCGGCACGCTGGGAGACAGGGCCCAGGGCCGGAGAAACCGACCCGGGGCCCGGCCGGGCCCCTGGACGCAGCCGGGGCTCCCAAGCCCGGAGGTGCATGGGACGCCTCCCCGGTCCCTCCGGACCCCGTCCCGGGCACCCTGCCACGCAGCAGGACCAAGGACAGAGCCCGGGGTGGGGAGGCCACCCTCCCCGGGCCCTCAGGGGCCCTAGCCACTGCTCCTGAACCCCGCCAAGCAAGGGGAGGCTCCCCGGGCACACCGGAACCCCTTCCCGGGCCCTTGGCAGTGCGGCAGGCTGGGTGACAGGGCCCAGGGCCGGAGAAACCGACCCGGGGCCCGGCCGGGCCCCTGGACGCAGCCGGGGCTCCCAAGCCCGGAGGTGCATGGGACGCCTCCCCGGTCCCTCCGGACCCCGTCCCGGGCACCCTGCCACGCAGCAGGACCAAGGACAGAGCCCGGGGTGGGGAGGCCGCCCTCCCCGGGCCCTCAGGGGCCCTAGCCACTGCTCCTGAACCCAGCCAAGCAAGGGGAGGCTCCCCGGGCACATCGGAACCCCTTCCCGGGCCCTTGGCAGTGCGGCAGGCTGGGAGACAGGGCCCAGGGCCGGAGAAACCGACCCGGGGCCCGGCCGGGCCCCTGGACGCAGCCGGGGCTCCCAAGCCCGGAGGTGCATGGGACGCCTCCCCGGTCCCTCCGGACCCCGTCCCGGGCACCCTGCCACGCAGCAGGACCAAGGACAGAGCCCGGGGTGGGGAGGCCGCCCTCCCCGGGCCCTCAGGGGCCCTAGCCACTGCTCCTGAACCCAGCCAAGCAAGGGGAGGCTCCCCGGGCACACCGGAACCCCTTTCCGGGCCCTTGGCAGTGCGGCAGGCTGGGAGACAGGGCCCAGGGCCGTGGCACCCGACCCGGGGCCCGGCCGGGCCCCTGGACCCAGCCTGGGCTCCCAAGCCCGGAGGCGCAGGGGAAGCCTCCCCGGGCCCTCCAGGACCCCGTCCCGGGCACCCTGCCACGCAGCAGGACCAAGGACAGCGCCCGGGATGGGGAGGCCGCCCTCCCCTGGACCTCAGGCCTTCCATGTCAGCCCGGCAATCTGGTCGCCCCATTGGAAAGCATTGCGCGCTACTATTGCAAACACATTATCTACCGGACTTGCTCTAGATGGCGCTCCAACATAAGGAATGTACCAACACCTTCCCTACTGGAATCGTGACGAGCAGGAGCCGTCATTAGCACTGAAGGGGCTAGTATATCAACACTTTCCCTCCTGTTGCGCAGGTTGGAGTTTGAAAAATAGATTGTATTATGCCTTTAGTTTGTGTGTCCTCTAGATCAAGTTGATCTACTGACTTGCGATGCCAAGGCATCTCGCTGTAAAGGAATGCGATGTCACAGCATGCATTTGTGCATTCGAATAGATGGCCGCCTATAACCCCTTCGCTGCGGCGGGTTTTCAAATGGGTTTGGGCATGGAGCTGCCCGGGACCCGTGGAGCCCGTCCTGGGCACTCTGACCTGCTGTTGGCCCGGGGGGGAGGACTGCCCGGGACCCGTGGAGCCCGTCCTGGGCACTCTGACAAGCTGTTGGCCCGGGGAAGGGAGCCCCAGACGACCGGGACCCGTGGAGCCCGTCCTGGGCACTCCTGTATGCCGTTGGCCCGGGGAAGGGAGCCCCGGACGTCCGGGTCCCGTGGAACTCGTCCTGGGCACTCTGACATGCCGCTGGCCCGGGGAAGGGTGCCCCGGACGCCCGGGGCCCGTAGCCCGTCCTGGGCACTCGGACAAGCCGTTGGCCCGGGGAAGGGAGCCCTGGACGCCCGGGACCCGTGGAGCCCGTCCTGGGCACTCTGGAATGCTTTGGCCCGGGGAAGGGAGCCCCGTG
The DNA here is from genome assembly GCF_964261635.1 of Lissotriton helveticus. Lineage (NCBI taxonomy): Eukaryota > Metazoa > Chordata > Amphibia > Caudata > Salamandridae > Lissotriton > Lissotriton helveticus. The sequence goes on along the minus strand of NC_136072.1, from coordinate 451,163,167 downwards.
GAACTGGTCCTGGGCACTTTTACATGCCGTCGGCCTGGAGGTGGGTGCCCTGGACGCCCGGGGGAGGCCTGCCCGGGACCCGTGTAGCCCTTCCCGGGTACTTTGCCAATGCCGTTGGCCTCATAGAGATGGTTGCCCCGGACGCGTCCGGGGGAGGCCTGCGCGGGACCCATGGAGCCCGTCCTGGGCATTGAGCCATGCCGTTGGCCAGCAGATGGGAGCCCCGGACGCCCGGGGGAGGACTGCCCGGTACCCGTGGATCCCGTCCTGGGCTCTTTGACATGCCGTCGGCCTGGAGGTGGGTGCCCCGGACGCCCGGGGGAAGCTGCCCGGGACCCATGGATCCCGTCCTGGGCTCTTTGACATGCCGTCGGCCTGGAGGTGGGAGCCCGGGAGCGGGCTGCCCGGGACCCATGGAGCCCGTCCTGGACACTTTGACATGCCGTCGGCCTGGAGGAGGGTGCCCGGGACGCCCGTGGGAAGCCTGGTCGGGACCCGTGGAGCCCTTCCCGGGTACTTTGCCAATGCCGTTGGCCTCCTGGAGATGTGTGCCCCGAACGCCCGGGGGGAGGGCTGCCCGGGGCCCGTGGAGCCCGCCCTGGGCACTTTGACATGCCTTCGTCCTGGAGGTGGGAGCCCCGGACGCCCGGGGGAGGGCTGCCCGGGACCCATGGAGCCCTTCCCGGTTACTCTGCCATCCCGTTGGCCTCCTGGAGATGGGTGCCCCGGACGCCCGGGGGAGGTCTGTCCGGGGCCCATGGAGCCCGTCCTGGGCAGTGTGACATGCCGTCGGCCTGGAGGTGGGAGCCCCGGACGCCCGGGGGAGGGCTGCCCGGGACCCATGGAGCCCTTCCCGGTTACTCTGCCATCCCGTTGGCCTCCTGGAGATGGGTGCCCCGGACGCCCGGGGGAGGTCTGTCCGGGGCCCATGGAGCCCGTCCTGGGCAGTGTGACATGCCGTTGGCCTGGAGGTGGGAGCCCCGGACGCCCGGGGGAAGGCTGCCCGGGACCCGTGGAGCCCTTCCCGGTTACTCTGCCATCCCGTTGGCCTCCTGGAGATGGGTGCCCCGGACGCCCGGGGGAGGTCTGTCCGGGGCCCATGGAGCCCGTCCTGGGCAGTGTGACATGCCGTCGGCCTGGAGGTGGGAGCCCCATACGCCCGGGGGAAGGCTGCCCGGGACCCGTGGAGCCCTTCCCGGTTACTCTGCCATCCCGTTGGCCTCCTGGAGATGGGTGCCCCGGAAAGCCCGGGGGAGGTCTGTCCGGGGCCCATGGAGCCCGTCCTGGGCAGTGTGACATGCCGTCGGCCTGGAGGTGGGAGCCCCGGACGCCCGGGGGAAGGCTGCCCGGGACCCGTGGAGCCCTTCCCGGGTACTCTGCCATCCCGTTGGCCTCCTGGAGATGGGTGCCCCGGACGCCCGGGGGAGGTCTGTCCGGGGCCCATGGAGCCCGTCCTGGGCAGTGTGACATGCCGTCGGCCTGGAGGTGGGAGCCCCGGACGCCCGGGGGAGGGCTGCCCGGGACCCATGGAGCCCTTCCCGGTTACTCTGCCATCCCGTTGGCCTCCTGGAGATGGGTGCCCCGGACGCCCGGGGGAGGTCTGTCCGGGGCCCATGGAGCCCGTCCTGGGCAGTGTGACATGCCGTCGGCCTGGAGGTGGGAGCCCCGGACGCCCGGGGGAAGGCTGCCCGGGACCCGTGGAGCCCTTCCCGGTTACTCTGCCATCCCGTTGGCCTCCTGGAGATGGGTGCCCCGGAAAGCCCGGGGGAGGTCTGTCCGGGGCCCATGGAGCCCGTCCTGGGCAGTGTGACATGCCGTCGGCCTGGAGGTGGGAGCCCCATACGCCCGGGGGAAGGCTGCCCGGGACCCGTGGAGCCCTTCCCGGTTACTCTGCCATCCCGTTGGCCTCCTGGAGATGGGTGCCCCGGAAAGCCCGGGGGAGGTCTGTCCGGGGCCCATGGAGCCCGTCCTGGGCAGTGTGACATGCCGTCGGCCTGGAGGTGGGAGCCCCGGACGCCCGGGGGAAGGCTGCCCGGGACCCGTGGAGCCCTTCCCGGGTACTTTGCCATCCCGTTGGCCTCCTGGAGATGGGTGCCCCGGACGCCCGGGGGGAGGTCTGTCCGGGGCCCATGGAGCCCGTCCTGGGCAGTGTGACATGCCGTCGGCCTGGAGATGGGTGCCCCGGACGCCCAGGGGCGGTCTGTCCGGGACCCGTGGAGCCCGTCCTGGGTACTTTGACATGCCGTCGGCCTGGAGGTGGGTGCCCCGGACGCCCGGGGGAAGCTGCCCGGGACCCATGGAGCCCGTCCTGGGTACTTTGACATTCCGTCGGCCTGGAGGTGGGAGCCCCGGATGCCCGGGGAGAGGTCTGCCCGGGACCCATGGAGCCCGTCCTGGGTACTTTGCCTATGCCGTTGGCCTCATGGAGACGGGTGTCCCAGACGCCCGGGGGAGGACTGTCCCAGACTCATGGAGCCCGTCCTGGGCACTTTGACATGCCGTCTGCCTGGAGGTGGGAGCCCCGGACGCCCGGGGGAGGGCTGCCCGGGACCCATGGAGCCCGAACCGGGCACGCTGCCATGCCGTCAGCCTGGATGGAGCCCCGGACGTCCGGGGTACGAGTGACCGGGACGCATGGAGCCCGTCCTGGGCACTTTTCCGTGCCTTCGGCCTGGAGCCCCCAGACACCCAGGGGAGGGCCACCGTGAAAACCATGGAGCCCGACCCGGGCACTCTGCCATACCGTCAGCCTAGATGGAGCCCCGGACGCCCAGGGGACGAATGCCCGGGACGCATGGAGCCCGTCCTGGGCACTTTTCCATGCATTCGGCCTGGAGCCCCCAGACACCCAGGGGAGGACATCCCTGGAAACCATGGATCACGACCCGGGCACTCTGCCATGCCGTCAGCCTGGATGGAGCCCCGGACGCGCGGGGGATGAATGCCCGGGACGCATGGAGCCTGTCCTGGGCACTTTTCCATGCCGTCAGCCTGGATGGAGCCCCGGACGCCCGGGTGACGACTGCCCAGGAGCCATGGAGCCCGTCCTGGGCAATTTGACATGCGGTTGGCCTGGAGGAAGGAAGCCCCGGGTGGCCTAGGGAGGTGTTGCCCAGGCATAGCCCATCTGGTCCCCATGGCAGAGAACCGCCAGCCTCGGAGGGGTGTCCGGGCGTACCCTTCTCCCTAGCAATCCGGAGGAAAATTACCCCCTTTTCTTGTAATCTGTGCACGCGAGGTGACAGAGGGGACCCAAGGCGCGAATGTACCCGACCTCCTGGAGCCCTCGCTGGGATCCGGGCGGCGAATGGCACCTCATCGGGACTTCCAGGGAAGTTCGGCCATCTGGTCGCCCTTATAGGAAAGCGTTGCGGGCGACCAGATGCCCGAGGGGATCCGGGCGACCAGATGGCCGAGGGAATCTGGGCGATCAGATGGCTGGACACGGAAGTGAAGCCGCCTGGACTCTCCCGACCCTGTCCCTGTCCCCGTCCCCGTCCCGGGACGAATGCCCGGGACGCATGGAGCCCGTCCTGGGCACTTTTCCATGCCTTCGGCCTGGAGCCCCCAGACACCCAGGGGAGGACCACCGTGAAAACCATGGAGCCCGACCCGGGCACTCTGCTATACCGTCAGCCTGGATTGAGCCCCGGACGCCCGGGGGACGAATGCCCGGGACGCATGGAGCCCGTCCTGGGCACTTTTCCATGCCTTCGGCCTGGAGCCCCCAGACACCCAGGGGAGGACCACCGTGAAAACCATGGAGCCCGACCCGGGCACTCTGCCATACCGTCAGCTTGGATGGAGCCCCGGACGCCCGGGGGACGAATGCCCGGGACGCATGGAGCCCGTCCTGGGCACTTTTCCATGCCGCCGGGGTGGATGGAGCCCCGGGCGCCCAGGGGACGACTGCCCAAGAGCCATGGAGCCCGTCCTGGGCAATTTGACATGCCGTCGGCCTGGCGGAAGGAAGCCACGGGTGGCCTAGGGAGGTGTTACCCAGGCATAGCCTATCTGGTCCCCATGGCAGAGAACCACCAGCCTTGGAGGGGCGTCCGGGCGTACCCTGTCCCTAGTAATCCGGAGGGAAAATACCCTCCTTTCTTGTAAACTCTGCACGCGAGGTGACAGAGGGGACCCAAAGCGTGAAAGTACCCGACCTCCTGGAGCCCTCGCTGGGATCTGGGAGGCAAATGGCACCTCATCGGGACTTCCAGGGAAGTTCGGCCATCTGGTCGTCGCATTTGTGGAGCCCTGGGAGAGAACTGGGGCTCGGCAGGGCCAGGGTGCCAGCAGGTCCCAGTCTGCCAGGTCACCAGGTCTGGGGATATGCTGCCCATGCGCTGCCGGGGCCCGGGCATGACCTCCGGTGGGCCCTCAGGTGCGTCAGTCCGGCACGGGGAGGCTCTGAACCTGCTTGGCTGGGGCCAGGGCTCCACAAATCCACTCGCCCGCTC
>NC_136072.1:451138710-451146210 GCF_964261635.1 Lissotriton helveticus | reverse complement strand
CCGGAACCCCTTCCCGGGCCCTTGGCAGTGCGGCAGGCTGGGTGACAGGGCCCAGGGCCGGAGAAACCGACCCGGGGCCCGGCCGGGCCCCTGGACGCAGCCGGGGCTCCCAAGCCCGGAGGTGCATGGGACGCCTCCCCGGTCCCTCCGGACCCCGTCCCGGGCACCCTGCCACGCAGCAGGACCAAGGACAGAGCCCGGGGTGGGGAGGCCGCCCTCCCCGGGCCCTCAGGGGCCCTAGCCACTGCTCCTGAACCCAGCCAAGCAAGGGGAGGCTCCCCGGGCACATCGGAACCCCTTCCCGGGCCCTTGGCAGTGCGGCAGGCTGGGAGACAGGGCCCAGGGCCGGAGAAACCGACCCGGGGCCCGGCCGGGCCCCTGGACGCAGCCGGGGCTCCCAAGCCCGGAGGTGCATGGGACGCCTCCCCGGTCCCTCCGGACCCCGTCCCGGGCACCCTGCCACGCAGCAGGACCAAGGACAGAGCCCGGGGTGGGGAGGCCGCCCTCCCCGGGCCCTCAGGGGCCCTAGCCACTGCTCCTGAACCCAGCCAAGCAAGGGGAGGCTCCCCGGGCACACCGGAACCCCTTTCCGGGCCCTTGGCAGTGCGGCAGGCTGGGAGACAGGGCCCAGGGCCGTGGCACCCGACCCGGGGCCCGGCCGGGCCCCTGGACCCAGCCTGGGCTCCCAAGCCCGGAGGCGCAGGGGAAGCCTCCCCGGGCCCTCCAGGACCCCGTCCCGGGCACCCTGCCACGCAGCAGGACCAAGGACAGCACCCGGGATGGGGAGGCCGCCCTCCCCTGGACCTCAGGCCTTCCATGTCAGCCCGGCAATCTGGTCGCCCCATTGGAAAGCATTGCGCGCTACTATTGCAAACACATTATCTACCGGACTTGCTCTAGATGGCGCTCCAACATAAGGAATGTACCAACACCTTCCCTACTGGAATCGTGACGAGCAGGAGCCGTCATTAGCACTGAAGGGGCTAGTATATCAACACTTTCCCTCCTGTTGCGCAGGTTGGAGTTTGAAAAATAGATTGTATTATGCCTTTAGTTTGTGTGTCCTCTAGATCAAGTTGATCTACTGACTTGCGATGCCAAGGCATCTCGCTGTAAAGGAATGCGATGTCACAGCATGCATTTGTGCATTCGAATAGATGGCCGCCTATAACCCCTTCGCTGCGGCGGGTTTTCAAATGGGTTTGGGCATGGAGCTGCCCGGGACCCGTGGAGCCCGTCCTGGGCACTCTGACCTGCTGTTGGCCCGGGGGGGAGGACTGCCCGGGACCCGTGGAGCCCGTCCTGGGCACTCTGACAAGCTGTTGGCCCGGGGAAGGGAGCCCCAGACGACCGGGACCCGTGGAGCCCGTCCTGGGCACTCCTGTATGCCGTTGGCCCGGGGAAGGGAGCCCCGGACGTCCGGGTCCCGTGGAACTCGTCCTGGGCACTCTGACATGCCGCTGGCCCGGGGAAGGGTGCCCCGGACGCCCGGGGCCCGTAGCCCGTCCTGGGCACTCGGACAAGCCGTTGGCCCGGGGAAGGGAGCCCTGGACGCCCGGGACCCGTGGAGCCCGTCCTGGGCACTCTGGAATGCTTTGGCCCGGGGAAGGGAGCCCCGTGGAACTGGTCCTGGGCACTTTTACATGCCGTCGGCCTGGAGGTGGGTGCCCTGGACGCCCGGGGGAGGCCTGCCCGGGACCCGTGGAGCCCTTCCTGGGTACTTTGCCAATGCCGTTGGCCTCATAGAGATGGTTGCCCCGGACGCGTCCGGGGGAGGCCTGCGCGGGACCCATGGAGCCCGTCCTGGGCATTGAGCCATGCCGTTGGCCTGCAGATGGGAGCCCCGGACGCCCGGGGGAGGACTGCCCGGTACCCGTGGATCCCGTCCTGGGCTCTTTGACATGCCGTCGGCCTGGAGGTGGGTGCCCCGGACGCCCGGGGGAAGCTGCCCGGGACCCATGGATCCCGTCCTGGGCTCTTTGACATGCCGTCGGCCTGGAGGTGGGAGCCCGGGAGCGGGCTGCCCGGGACCCATGGAGCCCGTCCTGGACACTTTGACATGCCGTCGGCCTGGAGGAGGGTGCCCGGGACGCCCGTGGGAAGCCTGGTCGGGACCCGTGGAGCCCTTCCCGGGTACTTTGCCAATGCCGTTGGCCTCCTGGAGATGTGTGCCCCGAACGCCCGGGGGGAGGGCTGCCCGGGGCCCGTGGAGCCCGCCCTGGGCACTTTGACATGCCTTCGTCCTGGAGGTGGGAGCCCCGGACGCCCGGGGGAGGGCTGCCCGGGACCCATGGAGCCCTTCCCGGTTACTCTGCCATCCCGTTGGCCTCCTGGAGATGGGTGCCCCGGACGCCCGGGGGAGGTCTGTCCGGGGCCCATGGAGCCCGTCCTGGGCAGTGTGACATGCCGTCGGCCTGGAGGTGGGAGCCCCGGACGCCCGGGGGAGGGCTGCCCGGGACCCATGGAGCCCTTCCCGGTTACTCTGCCATCCCGTTGGCCTCCTGGAGATGGGTGCCCCGGACGCCCGGGGGAGGTCTGTCCGGGGCCCATGGAGCCCGTCCTGGGCAGTGTGACATGCCGTTGGCCTGGAGGTGGGAGCCCCGGACGCCCGGGGGAAGGCTGCCCGGGACCCGTGGAGCCCTTCCCGGTTACTCTGCCATCCCGTTGGCCTCCTGGAGATGGGTGCCCCGGACGCCCGGGGGAGGTCTGTCCGGGGCCCATGGAGCCCGTCCTGGGCAGTGTGACATGCCGTCGGCCTGGAGGTGGGAGCCCCATACGCCCGGGGGAAGGCTGCCCGGGACCCGTGGAGCCCTTCCCGGTTACTCTGCCATCCCGTTGGCCTCCTGGAGATGGGTGCCCCGGAAAGCCCGGGGGAGGTCTGTCCGGGGCCCATGGAGCCCGTCCTGGGCAGTGTGACATGCCGTCGGCCTGGAGGTGGGAGCCCCGGACGCCCGGGGGAAGGCTGCCCGGGACCCGTGGAGCCCTTCCCGGGTACTCTGCCATCCCGTTGGCCTCCTGGAGATGGGTGCCCCGGACGCCCGGGGGAGGTCTGTCCGGGGCCCATGGAGCCCGTCCTGGGCAGTGTGACATGCCGTCGGCCTGGAGGTGGGAGCCCCGGACGCCCGGGGGAGGGCTGCCCGGGACCCATGGAGCCCTTCCCGGTTACTCTGCCATCCCGTTGGCCTCCTGGAGATGGGTGCCCCGGACGCCCGGGGGAGGTCTGTCCGGGGCCCATGGAGCCCGTCCTGGGCAGTGTGACATGCCGTCGGCCTGGAGGTGGGAGCCCCGGACGCCCGGGGGAAGGCTGCCCGGGACCCGTGGAGCCCTTCCCGGTTACTCTGCCATCCCGTTGGCCTCCTGGAGATGGGTGCCCCGGACGCCCGGGGGAGGTCTGTCCGGGGCCCATGGAGCCCGTCCTGGGCAGTGTGACATGCCGTCGGCCTGGAGGTGGGAGCCCCATACGCCCGGGGGAAGGCTGCCCGGGACCCGTGGAGCCCTTCCCGGTTACTCTGCCATCCCGTTGGCCTCCTGGAGATGGGTGCCCCGGAAAGCCCGGGGGAGGTCTGTCCGGGGCCCATGGAGCCCGTCCTGGGCAGTGTGACATGCCGTCGGCCTGGAGGTGGGAGCCCCGGACGCCCGGGGGAAGGCTGCCCGGGACCCGTGGAGCCCTTCCCGGGTACTTTGCCATCCCGTTGGCCTCCTGGAGATGGGTGCCCCGGACGCCCGGGGGGAGGTCTGTCCGGGGCCCATGGAGCCCGTCCTGGGCAGTGTGACATGCCGTCGGCCTGGAGGTGGGAGCCCCGGACGCCCGGGGGAAGGCTGCCCGGGACCCGTGGAGCCCTTCCCGGGTACTTTGCCATCCCATTGGCCTCCTGGAGATGGGTGCCCCGGACGCCCAGGGGCGGTCTGTCCGGGACACGTGGAGCCCGTCCTGGGCATTGAGCCATGCCGTTGGCCCGGAGAATGGAGCCCCCAGACGCCCGGGGGAGGTGTTGCCCAGGCATATCTCATCTGGTCCCCCCGGGCAGAGAACCACCAGCCCTGGAGAGGTGTCCGGGCGTACCCTGCCCCTAGTAATCCGGAGGGAAATTACCCCCCTTTCTTGCAATCCGTGCACGCGAGGTGACAGAGGGGACCCAAGGCGTAAAAGAACCCGACCTCATGGAGCCCTAGCTGGGATCCGGGAGGCGAATGGCACCTCATCGGGACTTCCAGGGAAGCCCAGCCATCTGGTCGCCCCATTGGAAAGCATCGCGGGCGACCAGATGGCCGGGATCGAAAGGACTCCCAGCTCCCCATCCATCCCAAGCCTTCGCGGTAGGTTTCCTGACTTCCTGCCCACGCAAGGCAGGGCTCTTGGACCCCGGCTGGGCCTCAGGCGCAGGTTGGACCACCGGAGCTCTAGGGCCCGGACGACCTGGGGGGAGGAATGCCCGGGACCCGTGGAGCCCGTCCTGGGTACTTTGACATGCCGTCGGCCTGGAGGTGGGTGCCCCGGACGCCCGGGGGAAGCTGCCCGGGACCCATGGAGCCCGTCCTGGGTACTTTGACATTCCGTCGGCCTGGAGGTGGGAGCCCCGGATGCCCGGGGAGAGGTCTGCCCGGGACCCATGGAGCCCGTCCTGGGTACTTTGCCTATGCCGTTGGCCTCATGGAGACGGGTGTCCCAGACGCCCGGGGGAGGACTGTCCCAGACTCATGGAGCCCGTCCTGGGCACTTTGACATGCCGTCTGCCTGGAGGTGGGAGCCCCGGACGCCCGGGGGAGGGCTGCCCGGGACCCATGGAGCCCGAACCGGGCACGCTGCCATGCCGTCAGCCTGGATGGAGCCCCGGACGTCCGGGGTACGAGTGACCGGGACGCATGGAGCCCGTCCTGGGCACTTTTCCGTGCCTTCGGCCTGGAGCCCCCAGACACCCAGGGGAGGGCCACCGTGAAAACCATGGAGCCCGACCCGGGCACTCTGCCATACCGTCAGCCTAGATGGAGCCCCGGACGCCCAGGGGACGAATGCCCGGGACGCATGGAGCCCGTCCTGGGCACTTTTCCATGCATTCGGCCTGGAGCCCCCAGACACCCAGGGGAGGACATCCCTGGAAACCATGGATCATGACCCGGGCACTCTGCCATGCCGTCAGCCTGGATGGAGCCCCGGACGCGCGGGGGATGAATGCCCGGGACGCATGGAGCCTGTCCTGGGCACTTTTCCATGCCGTCAGCCTGGATGGAGCCCCGGACGCCCGGGTGACGACTGCCCAGGAGCCATGGAGCCCGTCCTGGGCAATTTGACATGCGGTTGGCCTGGAGGAAGGAAGCCCCGGGTGGCCTAGGGAGGTGTTGCCCAGGCATAGCCCATCTGGTCCCCATGGCAGAGAACCGCCAGCCTCGGAGGGGTGTCCGGGCGTACCCTTCTCCCTAGCAATCCGGAGGAAAATTACCCCCTTTTCTTGTAATCTGTGCACGCGAGGTGACAGAGGGGACCCAAGGCGCGAATGTACCCGACCTCCTGGAGCCCTCGCTGGGATCCGGGCGGCGAATGGCACCTCATCGGGACTTCCAGGGAAGTTCGGCCATCTGGTCGCCCTTATAGGAAAGCGTTGCGGGCGACCAGATGCCCGAGGGGATCCGGGCGACCAGATGGCCGAGGGAATCTGGGCGATCAGATGGCTGGACACGGAAGTGAAGCCGCCTGGACTCTCCCGACCCTGTCCCTGTCCCCGTCCCCGTCCCGGGACGAATGCCCGGGACGCATGGAGCCCGTCCTGGGCACTTTTCCATGCCTTCGGCCTGGAGCCCCCAGACACCCAGGGGAGGACCACCGTGAAAACCATGGAGCCCGACCCGGGCACTCTGCTATACCGTCAGCCTGGATTGAGCCCCGGACGCCCGGGGGACGAATGCCCGGGACGCATGGAGCCCGTCCTGGGCACTTTTCCATGCCTTCGGCCTGGAGCCCCCAGACACCCAGGGGAGGACCACCGTGAAAACCATGGAGCCCGACCCGGGCACTCTGCCATACCGTCAGCTTGGATGGAGCCCCGGACGCCCGGGGGACGAATGCCCGGGACGCATGGAGCCCGTCCTGGGCACTTTTCCATGCCGCCGGGGTGGATGGAGCCCCGGGCGCCCAGGGGACGACTGCCCAAGAGCCATGGAGCCCGTCCTGGGCAATTTGACATGCCGTCGGCCTGGCGGAAGGAAGCCACGGGTGGCCTAGGGAGGTGTTACCCAGGCATAGCCTATCTGGTCCCCATGGCAGAGAACCACCAGCCTTGGAGGGGCGTCCGGGCGTACCCTGTCCCTAGTAATCCGGAGGGAAAATACCCTCCTTTCTTGTAAACTCTGCACGCGAGGTGACAGAGGGGACCCAAAGCGTGAAAGTACCCGACCTCCTGGAGCCCTCGCTGGGATCTGGGAGGCAAATGGCACCTCATCGGGACTTCCAGGGAAGTTCGGCCATCTGGTCGTCGCATTTGTGGAGCCCTGGGAGAGAACTGGGGCTCGGCAGGGCCAGGGTGCCAGCAGGTCCCAGTCTGCCAGGTCACCAGGTCTGGGGATATGCTGCCCATGCGCTGCCGGGGCCCGGGCATGACCTCCGGTGGGCCCTCAGGTGCGTCAGTCCGGCACGGGGAGGCTCTGAACCTGCTTGGCTGGGGCCAGGGCTCCACAAATCCACTCGCCCGCTCGACCGGGGCCTAAACGGCATCCGGCTCATGGCGGGCTTGGGGCTTAGCTTCCAAACCCTACCCCCAGGCCAGGGAGAGCCTCTGCAGGCCCCGATGGTCCCCAGCGCCCGGAACCTCGGCTGGCTTGCAGGACGGGGGCTCCAGCACCCCGGGACCTGCCGGACAGAGTTCAAGCCCCAGGCACGGTCCCATGTTCCGAACCCTAGCCAGGCCGGGGAATGCCTCCCCAGGCCCAGAGGGATCCTAGCGCCCAGACCCTCGACTGCCTTGCAGGACAGGGGGCTCCAGCACCCTCGGGGCCTGCCAGATGGAGTTCATGCCCCGGGCCAGGTCCCAGCTTCCAAACCCTAGCCAGGCTGGGGAGAGCCTCCCCGGGCCCCGGTGGAGCCCCGTCCCCAGCGCCCGGACCCTCTGGTGGCCTGTGGGACGGGGGGCTTGCGCACCCCAGGGCCGGCCGGCCGGAGCACAAGCCCCAGGCCCGGTCCCACCTTCCGAACCCTAGCCAGGCTGGGGAGAGCCTCCCCTGGAACCGGTGGAGCACCGCCCCCAGCGCCCGGACCTTCTGATGGCCTGCGGGACGGGGGGCTCGCGCAACCCGGGGCTGGCCGGCTGGAGCTCAAGCCCCGGGCCCGGTCCCACCTTCCGAACCCTAGCCAGGCTGGGGAGAGAGAGCCTCCACGGGCACTGGTGGAGCCCCGTCCCCAGCACCCGGACCCTCTGGTGGCCTGCGGGACGGGGGGCTCGCGCAACCCGGGGCTGGCCGGCTGGAGCTCAAGCCCCGGGCCCGGTCCCACCTTCCGAACCCTAGCCAGGC
>NC_136072.1:451118710-451128710 GCF_964261635.1 Lissotriton helveticus | reverse complement strand
TCGCCAGACCACACGGAGGTCTGACTGACCCTCTCCCTAGTAATCCGGAGGAAAATTACCCCCCTTTCTTGTAATCCGTGCACTAGAGGTGACAGAGGGGACCCAAGGCGCGAAAGTACCCGACCTCCTGGAGCCCTCGCTGGGATCCGGGAGGCAAATGGCACCTCATCGGGACTTCCAGGGAAGTTCGGCCATCTGGTCGCCCCCATTGGAAAGCATTGCGGGCGACCAGATGGCCGAGGCGATCCGGGAGACCAGATGGCCGAGGGGATCCTGGAGACCAGATGGCCGAGGGGATCCGGGAGACCAGATGGCCGAGGGGATCCGGGCGACCAGATGGCCGGGCACGAAAGGGACGCCATCCGGTCGCCCCGTGCCCCCACGAAGGAGGGAGCGGGTGCCCGGGGCATGGCGGGCCGGAGGCCCGGGGCCCCAGCCGGGCCACAGCCATGGAGGCTGCCAGGGGCCGGCGGGCCCTCCGACCCGGGGCCCGCTTACACCTTGACAAGCAGGGGAGGCCTGCAAGGGACCGACGGACCCCTGTCCTGGGCCCTGGGTGGAGCGGCAGCCCGGGGGACCGGGCCCAGGGCCGGAGCGCCCGACCCGGGGCCCCGACCGGGCCCCTGGACCCAGCCGGGGCTCCCAGGCCCGGAGGCACAGGGGAAGCCTCCCCGGGCCCGCCGGACCCCGTCCCGGGCACCCTGCCCCGCGGCAGGACCCAGGACGGAGCCCGGGGTGGGGAGGCCACCCTCCCCGGGGCCCTCAGGGGCCCCGGATGGAGCTCCTGAACACAGACAAGCAAGGGGAGGCTCCCCGGGCACATCGGAACCCCTTTCCGGGCCCTTGGCAGTGCGGCAGGCTGGGAGACAGGGCCCAGGGCCTGAGCACCCGACCCGGGGCCCGCCCGGGCCCCTGGACCCAGCCGGGGCTCCCAAGCCCGGAGGCGCATGGGACGCCTCCCCGGTCCCTCCGGACCCCGTCCCGGGCACCCTGCCACGCAGCAGGACCAAGGACAGAGCCCGGGGTGGGGAGGCCGCCCTCCCCGGGCCCTCAGGGGCCCTAGCCACTGCTCCTGAACCCAGCCAAGCAAGGGGAGGCTCCCCGGGCACACCGGAACCCCTTCCCGGGCCCTTGGCAGTGCGGCAGGCTGGGAGACAGGGCCCAGGGCCGGAGAAACCAACCCGGGGCCCGGCCGGGCCCCTGGACGCAGCCGGGGCTCCCAAGCCCGGAGGTGCATGGGACGCCTCCCCGGTCCCTCCGGACCCCGTCCCGGGCACCCTGCCACGCAGCAGGACCAAGGACAGAGACCGGGGTGGGGAGGCCGCCCTCCCCGGGCCCTCAGGGGCCCTAGCCACTGCTCCTGAACCCAGCCAAGCAAGGGGAGGCTCCCCGGGCACATCGGAACCCTTTCCCGGGCCCTTGGCAGTGCGGCACGCTGGGAGACAGGGCCCAGGGCCGGAGAAACCGACCCGGGGCCCGGCCGGGCCCCTGGACGCAGCCGGGGCTCCCAAGCCCGGAGGTGCATGGGACGCCTCCCCGGTCCCTCCGGACCCCGTCCCGGGCACCCTGCCACGCAGCAGGACCAAGGACAGAGCCCGGGGTGGGGAGGCCACCCTCCCCGGGCCCTCAGGGGCCCTAGCCACTGCTCCTGAACCCCGCCAAGCAAGGGGAGGCTCCCCGGGCACACCGGAACCCCTTCCCGGGCCCTTGGCAGTGCGGCAGGCTGGGTGACAGGGCCCAGGGCCGGAGAAACCGACCCGGGGCCCGGCCGGGCCCCTGGACGCAGCCGGGGCTCCCAAGCCCGGAGGTGCATGGGACGCCTCCCCGGTCCCTCCGGACCCCGTCCCGGGCACCCTGCCACGCAGCAGGACCAAGGACAGAGCCCGGGGTGGGGAGGCCGCCCTCCCCGGGCCCTCAGGGGCCCTAGCCACTGCTCCTGAACCCAGCCAAGCAAGGGGAGGCTCCCCGGGCACATCGGAACCCCTTCCCGGGCCCTTGGCAGTGCGGCAGGCTGGGAGACAGGGCCCAGGGCCGGAGAAACCGACCCGGGGCCCGGCCGGGCCCCTGGACGCAGCCGGGGCTCCCAAGCCCGGAGGTGCATGGGACGCCTCCCCGGTCCCTCCGGACCCCGTCCCGGGCACCCTGCCACGCAGCAGGACCAAGGACAGAGCCCGGGGTGGGGAGGCCGCCCTCCCCGGGCCCTCAGGGGCCCTAGCCACTGCTCCTGAACCCAGCCAAGCAAGGGGAGGCTCCCCGGGCACACCGGAACCCCTTTCCGGGCCCTTGGCAGTGCGGCAGGCTGGGAGACAGGGCCCAGGGCCGTGGCACCCGACCCGGGGCCCGGCCGGGCCCCTGGACCCAGCCTGGGCTCCCAAGCCCGGAGGCGCAGGGGAAGCCTCCCCGGGCCCTCCAGGACCCCGTCCCGGGCACCCTGCCACGCAGCAGGACCAAGGACAGCGCCCGGGATGGGGAGGCCGCCCTCCCCTGGACCTCAGGCCTTCCATGTCAGCCCGGCAATCTGGTCGCCCCATTGGAAAGCATTGCGCGCTACTATTGCAAACACATTATCTACCGGACTTGCTCTAGATGGCGCTCCAACATAAGGAATGTACCAACACCTTCCCTACTGGAATCGTGACGAGCAGGAGCCGTCATTAGCACTGAAGGGGCTAGTATATCAACACTTTCCCTCCTGTTGCGCAGGTTGGAGTTTGAAAAATAGATTGTATTATGCCTTTAGTTTGTGTGTCCTCTAGATCAAGTTGATCTACTGACTTGCGATGCCAAGGCATCTCGCTGTAAAGGAATGCGATGTCACAGCATGCATTTGTGCATTCGAATAGATGGCCGCCTATAACCCCTTCGCTGCGGCGGGTTTTCAAATGGGTTTGGGCATGGAGCTGCCCGGGACCCGTGGAGCCCGTCCTGGGCACTCTGACCTGCTGTTGGCCCGGGGGGGAGGACTGCCCGGGACCCGTGGAGCCCGTCCTGGGCACTCTGACAAGCTGTTGGCCCGGGGAAGGGAGCCCCAGACGACCGGGACCCGTGGAGCCCGTCCTGGGCACTCCTGTATGCCGTTGGCCCGGGGAAGGGAGCCCCGGACGTCCGGGTCCCGTGGAACTCGTCCTGGGCACTCTGACATGCCGCTGGCCCGGGGAAGGGTGCCCCGGACGCCCGGGGCCCGTAGCCCGTCCTGGGCACTCGGACAAGCCGTTGGCCCGGGGAAGGGAGCCCTGGACGCCCGGGACCCGTGGAGCCCGTCCTGGGCACTCTGGAATGCTTTGGCCCGGGGAAGGGAGCCCCGTGGAACTGGTCCTGGGCACTTTTACATGCCGTCGGCCTGGAGGTGGGTGCCCTGGACGCCCGGGGGAGGCCTGCCCGGGACCCGTGGAGCCCTTCCCGGGTACTTTGCCAATGCCGTTGGCCTCATAGAGATGGTTGCCCCGGACGCGTCCGGGGGAGGCCTGCGCGGGACCCATGGAGCCCGTCCTGGGCATTGAGCCATGCCGTTGGCCTGCAGATGGGAGCCCCGGACGCCCGGGGGAGGACTGCCCGGTACCCGTGGATCCCGTCCTGGGCTCTTTGACATGCCGTCGGCCTGGAGGTGGGTGCCCCGGACGCCCGGGGGAAGCTGCCCGGGACCCATGGATCCCGTCCTGGGCTCTTTGACATGCCGTCGGCCTGGAGGTGGGAGCCCGGGAGCGGGCTGCCCGGGACCCATGGAGCCCGTCCTGGACACTTTGACATGCCGTCGGCCTGGAGGAGGGTGCCCGGGACGCCCGTGGGAAGCCTGGTCGGGACCCGTGGAGCCCTTCCCGGGTACTTTGCCAATGCCGTTGGCCTCCTGGAGATGTGTGCCCCGAACGCCCGGGGGGAGGGCTGCCCGGGGCCCGTGGAGCCCGCCCTGGGCACTTTGACATGCCTTCGTCCTGGAGGTGGGAGCCCCGGACGCCCGGGGGAGGGCTGCCCGGGACCCATGGAGCCCTTCCCGGTTACTCTGCCATCCCGTTGGCCTCCTGGAGATGGGTGCCCCGGACGCCCGGGGGAGGTCTGTCCGGGGCCCATGGAGCCCGTCCTGGGCAGTGTGACATGCCGTCGGCCTGGAGGTGGGAGCCCCGGACGCCCGGGGGAGGGCTGCCCGGGACCCATGGAGCCCTTCCCGGTTACTCTGCCATCCCGTTGGCCTCCTGGAGATGGGTGCCCCGGACGCCCGGGGGAGGTCTGTCCGGGGCCCATGGAGCCCGTCCTGGGCAGTGTGACATGCCGTCGGCCTGGAGGTGGGAGCCCCGGACGCCCGGGGGAAGGCTGCCCGGGACCCGTGGAGCCCTTCCCGGTTACTCTGCCATCCCGTTGGCCTCCTGGAGATGGGTGCCCCGGACGCCCGGGGGAGGTCTGTCCGGGGCCCATGGAGCCCGTCCTGGGCAGTGTGACATGCCGTCGGCCTGGAGGTGGGAGCCCCATACGCCCGGGGGAAGGCTGCCCGGGACCCGTGGAGCCCTTCCCGGTTACTCTGCCATCCCGTTGGCCTCCTGGAGATGGGTGCCCCGGAAAGCCCGGGGGAGGTCTGTCCGGGGCCCATGGAGCCCGTCCTGGGCAGTGTGACATGCCGTCGGCCTGGAGGTGGGAGCCCCGGACGCCCGGGGGAAGGCTGCCCGGGACCCGTGGAGCCCTTCCCGGGTACTCTGCCATCCCGTTGGCCTCCTGGAGATGGGTGCCCCGGACGCCCGGGGGAGGTCTGTCCGGGGCCCATGGAGCCCGTCCTGGGCAGTGTGACATGCCGTCGGCCTGGAGGTGGGAGCCCCGGACGCCCGGGGGAGGGCTGCCCGGGACCCATGGAGCCCTTCCCGGTTACTCTGCCATCCCGTTGGCCTCCTGGAGATGGGTGCCCCGGACGCCCGGGGGAGGTCTGTCCGGGGCCCATGGAGCCCGTCCTGGGCAGTGTGACATGCCGTCGGCCTGGAGGTGGGAGCCCCGGACGCCCGGGGGAAGGCTGCCCGGGACCCGTGGAGCCCTTCCCGGTTACTCTGCCATCCCGTTGGCCTCCTGGAGATGGGTGCCCCGGACGCCCGGGGGAGGTCTGTCCGGGGCCCATGGAGCCCGTCCTGGGCAGTGTGACATGCCGTCGGCCTGGAGGTGGGAGCCCCATACGCCCGGGGGAAGGCTGCCCGGGACCCGTGGAGCCCTTCCCGGTTACTCTGCCATCCCGTTGGCCTCCTGGAGATGGGTGCCCCGGAAAGCCCGGGGGAGGTCTGTCCGGGGCCCATGGAGCCCGTCCTGGGCAGTGTGACATGCCGTCGGCCTGGAGGTGGGAGCCCCGGACGCCCGGGGGAAGGCTGCCCGGGACCCGTGGAGCCCTTCCCGGGTACTTTGCCATCCCGTTGGCCTCCTGGAGATGGGTGCCCCGGACGCCCGGGGGGAGGTCTGTCCGGGGCCCATGGAGCCCGTCCTGGGCAGTGTGACATGCCGTCGGCCTGGAGGTGGGAGCCCCGGACGCCCGGGGGAAGGCTGCCCGGGACCCGTGGAGCCCTTCCCGGGTACTTTGCCATCCCATTGGCCTCCTGGAGATGGGTGCCCCGGACGCCCAGGGGCGGTCTGTCCGGGACACGTGGAGCCCGTCCTGGGCATTGAGCCATGCCGTTGGCCCGGAGAATGGAGCCCCCAGACGCCCGGGGGAGGTGTTGCCCAGGCATATCTCATCTGGTCCCCCCGGGCAGAGAACCACCAGCCCTGGAGAGGTGTCCGGGCGTACCCTGCCCCTAGTAATCCGGAGGGAAATTACCCCCCTTTCTTGCAATCCGTGCACGCGAGGTGACAGAGGGGACCCAAGGCGTAAAAGAACCCGACCTCATGGAGCCCTAGCTGGGATCCGGGAGGCGAATGGCACCTCATCGGGACTTCCAGGGAAGCCCAGCCATCTGGTCGCCCCATTGGAAAGCATCGCGGGCGACCAGATGGCCGGGATCGAAAGGACTCCCAGCTCCCCATCCATCCCAAGCCTTCGCGGTAGGTTTCCTGACTTCCTGCCCACGCAAGGCAGGGCTCTTGGACCCCGGCTGGGCCTCAGGCGCAGGTTGGACCACCGGAGCTCTAGGGCCCGGACGACCTGGGGGGAGGAATGCCCGGGACCCGTGGAGCCCGTCCTGGGTACTTTGACATGCCGTCGGCCTGGAGGTGGGTGCCCCGGACGCCCGGGGGAAGCTGCCCGGGACCCATGGAGCCCGTCCTGGGTACTTTGACATTCCGTCGGCCTGGAGGTGGGAGCCCCGGATGCCCGGGGAGAGGTCTGCCCGGGACCCATGGAGCCCGTCCTGGGTACTTTGCCTATGCCGTTGGCCTCATGGAGACGGGTGTCCCAGACGCCCGGGGGAGGACTGTCCCAGACTCATGGAGCCCGTCCTGGGCACTTTGACATGCCGTCTGCCTGGAGGTGGGAGCCCCGGACGCCCGGGGGAGGGCTGCCCGGGACCCATGGAGCCCGAACCGGGCACGCTGCCATGCCGTCAGCCTGGATGGAGCCCCGGACGTCCGGGGTACGAGTGACCGGGACGCATGGAGCCCGTCCTGGGCACTTTTCCGTGCCTTCGGCCTGGAGCCCCCAGACACCCAGGGGAGGGCCACCGTGAAAACCATGGAGCCCGACCCGGGCACTCTGCCATACCGTCAGCCTAGATGGAGCCCCGGACGCCCAGGGGACGAATGCCCGGGACGCATGGAGCCCGTCCTGGGCACTTTTCCATGCATTCGGCCTGGAGCCCCCAGACACCCAGGGGAGGACATCCCTGGAAACCATGGATCACGACCCGGGCACTCTGCCATGCCGTCAGCCTGGATGGAGCCCCGGACGCGCGGGGGATGAATGCCCGGGACGCATGGAGCCTGTCCTGGGCACTTTTCCATGCCGTCAGCCTGGATGGAGCCCCGGACGCCCGGGTGACGACTGCCCAGGAGCCATGGAGCCCGTCCTGGGCAATTTGACATGCGGTTGGCCTGGAGGAAGGAAGCCCCGGGTGGCCTAGGGAGGTGTTGCCCAGGCATAGCCCATCTGGTCCCCATGGCAGAGAACCGCCAGCCTCGGAGGGGTGTCCGGGCGTACCCTTCTCCCTAGCAATCCGGAGGAAAATTACCCCCTTTTCTTGTAATCTGTGCACGCGAGGTGACAGAGGGGACCCAAGGCGCGAATGTACCCGACCTCCTGGAGCCCTCGCTGGGATCCGGGCGGCGAATGGCACCTCATCGGGACTTCCAGGGAAGTTCGGCCATCTGGTCGCCCTTATAGGAAAGCGTTGCGGGCGACCAGATGCCCGAGGGGATCCGGGCGACCAGATGGCCGAGGGAATCTGGGCGATCAGATGGCTGGACACGGAAGTGAAGCCGCCTGGACTCTCCCGACCCTGTCCCTGTCCCCGTCCCCGTCCCGGGACGAATGCCCGGGACGCATGGAGCCCGTCCTGGGCACTTTTCCATGCCTTCGGCCTGGAGCCCCCAGACACCCAGGGGAGGACCACCGTGAAAACCATGGAGCCCGACCCGGGCACTCTGCTATACCGTCAGCCTGGATTGAGCCCCGGACGCCCGGGGGACGAATGCCCGGGACGCATGGAGCCCGTCCTGGGCACTTTTCCATGCCTTCGGCCTGGAGCCCCCAGACACCCAGGGGAGGACCACCGTGAAAACCATGGAGCCCGACCCGGGCACTCTGCCATACCGTCAGCTTGGATGGAGCCCCGGACGCCCGGGGGACGAATGCCCGGGACGCATGGAGCCCGTCCTGGGCACTTTTCCATGCCGCCGGGGTGGATGGAGCCCCGGGCGCCCAGGGGACGACTGCCCAAGAGCCATGGAGCCCGTCCTGGGCAATTTGACATGCCGTCGGCCTGGCGGAAGGAAGCCACGGGTGGCCTAGGGAGGTGTTACCCAGGCATAGCCTATCTGGTCCCCATGGCAGAGAACCACCAGCCTTGGAGGGGCGTCCGGGCGTACCCTGTCCCTAGTAATCCGGAGGGAAAATACCCTCCTTTCTTGTAAACTCTGCACGCGAGGTGACAGAGGGGACCCAAAGCGTGAAAGTACCCGACCTCCTGGAGCCCTCGCTGGGATCTGGGAGGCAAATGGCACCTCATCGGGACTTCCAGGGAAGTTCGGCCATCTGGTCGTCGCATTTGTGGAGCCCTGGGAGAGAACTGGGGCTCGGCAGGGCCAGGGTGCCAGCAGGTCCCAGTCTGCCAGGTCACCAGGTCTGGGGATATGCTGCCCATGCGCTGCCGGGGCCCGGGCATGACCTCCGGTGGGCCCTCAGGTGCGTCAGTCCGGCACGGGGAGGCTCTGAACCTGCTTGGCTGGGGCCAGGGCTCCACAAATCCACTCGCCCGCTCGACCGGGGCCTAAACGGCATCCGGCTCATGGCGGGCTTGGGGCTTAGCTTCCAAACCCTACCCCCAGGCCAGGGAGAGCCTCTGCAGGCCCCGATGGTCCCCAGCGCCCGGAACCTCGGCTGGCTTGCAGGACGGGGGCTCCAGCACCCCGGGACCTGCCGGACAGAGTTCAAGCCCCAGGCACGGTCCCATGTTCCGAACCCTAGCCAGGCCGGGGAATGCCTCCCCAGGCCCAGAGGGATCCTAGCGCCCAGACCCTCGACTGCCTTGCAGGACAGGGGGCTCCAGCACCCTCGGGGCCTGCCAGATGGAGTTCATGCCCCGGGCCAGGTCCCAGCTTCCAAACCCTAGCCAGGCTGGGGAGAGCCTCCCCGGGCCCCGGTGGAGCCCCGTCCCCAGCGCCCGGACCCTCTGGTGGCCTGTGGGACGGGGGGCTTGCGCACCCCAGGGCCGGCCGGCCGGAGCACAAGCCCCAGGCCCGGTCCCACCTTCCGAACCCTAGCCAGGCTGGGGAGAGCCTCCCCTGGAACCGGTGGAGCACCGCCCCCAGCGCCCGGACCTTCTGATGGCCTGCGGGACGGGGGGCTCGCGCAACCCGGGGCTGGCCGGCTGGAGCTCAAGCCCCGGGCCCGGTCCCACCTTCCGAACCCTAGCCAGGCTGGGGAGAGAGAGCCTCCACGGGCACTGGTGGAGCCCCGTCCCCAGCACCCGGACCCTCTGGTGGCCTGCGGGACGGGGGGCTCGCGCAACCCGGGGCTGGCCGGCTGGAGCTCAAGCCCCGGGCCCGGTCCCACCTTCCGAACCCTAGCCAGGCTGGGGAGAGCCTCCACGGGCACTGGTGGAGCCCCGTCCCCAGCACCCGGACCCTCTGGTGGCCTGCGGGACGGGGGGGCTCGCGCACCCCGGGGCTGGCCGGCCGGAGCTCAAGCCCTGGGCCCGGTCCCACCTTCCGAACCCTAGCCAGGCTGGGGAGAGCCTCCCCGGGCCCCGGTGGAGCCCTGACCCCAGCGCCCTGACCCTCTGATGGCCTGCGAGACGGGGGGCTCGCGCACCCCAGGGCTGGCCGGCCGCAGCTCAAGCCCCGGGCCCGGTCCCACCTTCCGAACCCTAGCCAGGCTGGGGAGAGCCTCCACGGGCACTGGTGGAGCCCCGTCCCCAGCACCCGGACCCTCTGGTGGCCTGCGGGACGGGGGGCTCGCGCACCCCGGGGCTGGCCGGCCGGAGCTCAAGCCCTGGGCCCGGTCCCACCTTCCGAACCCTAGCCAGGCTGGGGAGAGCCTCCCCGGGCCCCGGTGGAGCCCTGACCCCAGCGCCCTGACCCTCTGATGGCCTGCGAGACGGGGGGCTCGCGCACCCCAGGGCTGGCCGGCCGCAGCTCAAGCCCCGGGCCCGGTCCCACCTTCCGAACCCTAGCCAGGCTGGGGAGAGCCTCCCCGGGCCCCGGTGGAGCCCTGACCCCAGCGCCCTGACCCTCTGATGGCCTGCGAGACGGGGGGGCTCACGCACCCCGGGGCCGGCCGGCCGCAGCTCAAGCCCCGGGCCCGGTCCCACCTTCCGAACCCTAGCCAGGCTGGGGAGAGCCTCCCCGGGCCCCGGTGGAGCCCCGTCCCCAGCGCCCGGACCCAAGG